>NC_061866.1:19823012-20123012 GCF_907164915.1 Impatiens glandulifera | reverse complement strand
AACATGAATTTTATATTTCAGTTTATTAAATATTAATTCAATTTATTAAACATGACATGCAACGAACGAACAAATCTTTGCTTTAATTACTTCACTCTTATTTTTTATTTTTATTTTAAATGTTACGAGCATACGATTTGCATTATTAAATATTAATTAAATTTATTAAAAATAATATGCAGCGAATAAATATTCGCTTCGATTACTTCATTTTAGTTTTAAATTTTATTTTTAATTTTTATTCAAGAGTAGATGATTTGTAGCGAAGAAATATTCGCTTAAATTACATAATTTAATATTTTAAAATTTTCAATTTTAAATTTACGAGGATCATGTTTAAAGCGAATAAATCTTCATTTCAATTATTTTTAACCTGACGTTCATGTAAAACCCCATTCCCTCCCATGAGAAGACCGATTACCTCTCATGTAAATACACTTAATGAGGGAATTTACATGTAGCGAATAAATCTTCGCTTCAATTAATTATTTTTATGTTTAAAATAATTTATGAATTTTTTTACGAGGATACGATATAGAACGAATATTTATTCGCTTCAATTACTTATTGTTATAATTTTAATTTCCCGCTACAATCCCACTCTACATCATCAAGCAACTGTTCATATTATTCTCTCTCTATCTCCCGGCGATCATCAAATATTCAACGTTGAAACCCTAGAGATTTCTTCTATTCTACAAGGATTTCTTCTGAAAATGTCAGAAAACCAAGGCAACAACATGGAAGTGGATACCTTGGACTCCCGAGAGGTGGTCTTGTCAGTTTGTAACAGCATAAACGAAAACGAAACTGCCCCCAATTCTGTGTCCAACGTCAATCCCCGCAATAAACCAGAGAGGTAGGTTAATCTTATTTTGTTTATATATTTTGTACTAATTTTACACCCGTTGATTCTATTTATTTAGTTGAATACTGATTTCTATTATCCCACCGAAAATAATGACTTCGAGATTTAATAACTTGGTTACATATGAAAGGAAGAGAAAGAGAAATACGAAGACAAATACGAATACGAAGTCATCGAGTGCTGAATCAGTTTCCAAAGTTGTTGTCGAAGCTACTGATATTGATGTAGGTACCACCACCTTTGATGATATTTTACCACCACTTTTTCTCCCCAAAACACCAATATTATTCCCACATCCACTCCACTAGTCGATGAAGAGTTACCAGCACCACCCCTAGAAACCACTAATATTGCTCCATGTACTACACTAGTCGATGAAGATTTACCAACATCTCCCCAAAAAACCAAAACCATCAAAAAAAGGAAAGTGTCATTTCTAACAAGATCATCCCCTCATGGCCTTTATCAAATGATTCCTAAATTGACCGTAGAACAGAGGGAAGCTGTGTAGCAAATCGGGTTTGGTTCTCTTCTTACATTGGGTGTCTCCACTTGCCCTGGGCATTTTTCGAGACACGTAATCCAATATTTTGACCTGGATAAGAGTTCTCTGGTATTGGCCAACGGTGAGGAGATCCTTATCGATGAAGATCTCGTCCAGCTCGTGATGAACCTCCCTAGAGGGCCAATGAACGTAGTTGAGTCCGCTGGGGGTGACAAGACTAAGGACCCTGATTTTTTTAATTTCTTGAGGGATTGGAAGACCAGATGGACCGGGGAAGACTCAAAATCTCCTGAAACACTTTCTATGATACCCAATATATTAAGTAACACAAGTGCAGGCAACGATTTCAAAATCGACTTTGTTGTCTTTGTTGTCTCAAGTTTTTTATGTCCAGTTCAAAATTCACGAGCCAAGTAAACATGTATTCAAACATCTTATATATCTAATTGTATTTGTGATTACTCACACATGTATTTTATTCATTTCAGGTTCAAAATTCTCAAATCCTTAATGGATGTTGATAACATAAAGGGCTGAACTGGTGCCACTTCACACTACAACGATTGGTTGAAAGTGTAAGAAGTTGGAAAGAAAAAGCTAGTAAAGATAAAAATTCATATTTTGATGGACCTATAACCCTTTTATTGGTAAATAATTCCTATCTTGTATATGATTTATAGTTATCAAATATTTACTAACACGTTTCCCATTATTTTACTCCAGATATGCTACCTAGATGGTGTTTTTGTCGAAGGTGTACGTCAGCCTTATGAAAGGAAATTTCCAATAATCTCTTATTGGGATGACGTCACAGTGTTAGAGTTTACCACCTTAGAAGGTCGTGCCAGTGGTTTTGGGCTGGGCAGGGCAAGGGCACGCCTAGAAGATAAAGAACCTCAGAATCCAGTTTATTTGGTGGAAGTAAATGAAGATGATGATGAGGTATGTGGAAACAAGAAATTGACTCACATTTGTCTACAGTTTCTTGTTTTCGAGAATAATAAAATATGTTTTTCATAATCTACAGATATTAACATCCAAAATCCTGCAAACTTTTAAAGATCAAATATTTATACAGAATTCTTATGTCTGAGCACAATGTCAATAGGTTTAAGTTAAAGAATGCAATTAGATCAAGATTTTAGAGATTTGTATGTGTTATACGGAATTATACTTGTACAATAATTCTTATGTGTAACTGGTCTATTGACATTAGTGTACTAATGTACTTTATGGAATTAGAACTTATAATTTATTGATGTTTGTTATGTCTTCTTGTACCCATATTTTTAAAATCAGAAACGAAGTTATCTTCGTAACTATATGTTTTCAAATTCTTAAACGAAGATATTTTCTTAACTATATATTTTCAAATTCCTAAACGAATATATCTTCTTAACTCTATATTTTCAAATTCCTAAACGAAGATATCTTCTTATGTTTTTTTTGGTAGAAGCCATATTTTTAAAATCATAAACAAAGATATCTTCGTAACTATATGTTATGAAATTCATAAACGAAGATATCTTCTTAACTACATGTTTTCAAATTCATAAACGAAGATATCTTCGTAACTACATGTTTTCAAATTCATAAACGAAGATATCTTCTTATGTCTTCTTGTACCCATATTTTTAAATTCATAAACGAAGATATCTTTGTAACTATATGTTTTCAAATTCCTAAACGAAGATATATATTCTTAACTATATATTTTCAAATTCCTAACCGAAGATATCTTCTTATGTTTTTTTTGGTACAAGCCATATTTTTAAATTCATAAACGAAGATATCTTCGTAACTTTATGTTTTCAAATTCATAAACGAAGATATCTTCTAAACTATATATTTTCAAATTCCTAAACGAAGATATCTTCTTATGTTTTTTTTGTACAAGACATATTTTTAAAATCAGAAACGAATATATCTTCTTAACTATATGTTTTCAAATTCATAAACGAAGATATCTTCACAACATGTAATGCCCCTACCAGAGTTATGTAAGGATTTGAATTCATGAATGAAAAATCATTTATTACTTCAACTACTGCTGATAAACATCATCACTCTCACACCATCACTCTCACTCTCACTCTCACTCTCCACTCTCACTCTCACCTCTCTTTCTGTTTTGACTTTGTCCTTCCCAAATCTCTCTCTACCGGTGTCTACACTAGATTCGTTCTCTTCATTCATTTAGTGTAATACTCATAAGATGGAGGTAGAGATGGACCCAGACATGCTGGTTTTATCGCAGCAACAGCTGGAGCAATACTTAAGTCTGATTAACGACGACCCTATCCCTTTTAGTGTCTATCATATAGATGAGATTCTATCTCTTTTACGAATAAACGTTCACGATGGAATGATGGCCCACATGCAAAGTAGATGGAATACGCACTCTTGTTCTTTTGTTATTGGGGAAATGCACATATGCCCGACGATAGAGGACTTCGCTTCAATCCTTAAGTGTGGTAGTCTTGCACTCATGATTTTGCCTGTCAATCAAGATCCTCATAGTGCATTCGAAATTTGCCAAAGCTTCTATGGAGGTACAATGTTTGACGCTGTTTTGTTTACCCTCCAACATGGATTTCTCAATATGAAAAACATAGACGAGTACATTTGGCGTATCCAGGGAGCTGAGAGGACCATCAGTCACACACAAAGAAAACTAATCATGCTTGTGGTTCTTGCTCATTTTTTTTTGTCCGGCTGCAGGACGACGGCCTTCAAATAGGCTCCTGGAGGTAGTTCCTGCACTGATGGGACATTACGCCCCAAACATGGCTAGTCTTATACTTGCTGAGACATTACTTAGTCTTAACGAATTTGTCCTAGAGGCAAATAACTATTCCCGTTGTGGATCACCTTTGGTTCTTTACCTCTGGTTGTTAGAAAAATTGCATTGGTTGCCCCGTCCTTCAATTCCCTACCCTTCCTTTGCAAATCTGCAATTGCAAAGGGTCACTGGAATCGTGCTTGAGAATTCTATTTCTGATATTCACCCAATTCGGTTTATTGTTCCGTGGTATCTCTTTAGTCAAATGATGTACGAGATGAGGGGTTCTCCATTCATCATTGTGTTGGGCCTGGAGGGAACTACCTCCTACTGCACAACTGTCATATATAGACAATTTGGCCTACGGAATCCCCTACCTTCGATTGGACTGAATCCTCCGGAGGACTTGATGCATATTCCTCATCATCTTTACCTAGAGTACGCATCAATAATAGATAATTCTTTTACGGTTTCATTCCCCAATCGATGGATCAATGTTGTTAATGAAGCAATTCAGCTATACATTCCACCCATCATCGAACAAGAGATCGTGTCGATGATAGGACCGATTGACGAGTCATCCTCTGATGAATCAGACTAGAGCTTAATTTATATTTTGGAAGGTTGCTTAATCTGTGTAGTAATTATGTAAACGGATTATGAAATGTTTTTGTGTGGTAATTATATTCTGAAGTTATGTTTGATTATATTCTGAAGTTATATTTTACATTATGTAGTAATTATATTCTGAAGTTTTATAAATCGAATCATTGTCGTTATGTTTGATTGTTTGATTGCAATTTGGATGTCATTTTCAATTCAAACTATAATGTAAAACAACTAATGTGTTCATGTAAACCCCTTATAATGATATATCGAAGCATTGTTCGCTTCATAACACCGTAATAACATGATACACCCTAATTAGTAAATCGAACGGACATATCTTCGTTTGTTTGTTAGTGTATTACTTTTAACCAGGTGCTTGAAAACGAATAATAATTCGCCTAATAATATTGTATTTGTGACACGTTCATGTAAAACTCTAATGATTTTATGAACGAAGATTGATTCGCTTGTTAGTTTGTTTATTAAACAAACCAGTGTTAGGAAACGAAATACAATTCGCTTGTTACTAAGATTTGACAACGACAACATTGAACGAATAAGGATTCGCTTGTATAATAAATCACATCCATGGTTAAATGATTAAAGAAGCGCCAAAACATTTTACATTACATGTCCCTTCAGATTACAATTATGGCAATGATTGCAATTATGAGAAACGTATACTTAGCCAGAAGTACATATTATAATACTTTCTTATTTATAATAAATTCGTTATTTTATAAATGTTTAATGAAATCTAAATGAAAATATATATGACAAATATTTTTTATAATTCGATGAACAAAATTTCATTACACCGTTTCACAAACATTTCTACATTTCATAAACATTTCTACATTATAACAATATTCATCTGCATCTCCAGCTTCAATGCATCTCCATTGAAGCGACCACAGCGGATCTCTCACGCATAACTGTGGTCATACACCTGTTGAGTTATCTCTTGAGATGTTTTCCATCCCAGGGAATCTCCAACAGCAGGCTCTTCCCACAAGCAGTGGACACGTATGATCTTCATTTGATCAGTAGTTTCTACTTGAAGTATGAAGAATTTGTAGTAACTGAAGATGTTTTCCACCAGTTGATCTTCAGTGAAGAAGTTTTTCACCACATAGAATCTCCCAAAGGATAGATACAAACAAAATATCTTAAACAAACACACACTCTCAACAACAATGCTCATGCTCACGAATTTCATGTCGACCAAGATTGTTTATGTAATCCCTACATTTATAGCAAACAAAAAATATTTTTTTAAAATTTTTTTAATATCTATGCATTCAGAAAAAGTAAATTTCCCGTGATCAAATATCAAATCGGAACAGTTTGCAGTCCTTTGGTCACATCATTCATAAATGATATTTTATTATTGAAAAAGTAATAACAATAGCATTTGTGTGTTTTTGTATAAAACCCTATATGGAAATAATTTTATCAAATTCTAATCATATCACAAATAATTCAATATTTTAATTAACATTATATTAAATAATAAATTATTTCTATATAAATAAAATTATATTTAATAAATAAGTATAAAATTATATTAAATATAATATTATTTCTATATGAAGAAAATTATATTAAATATAATTAAGATTTAAAATATATTTAATTAAAAAAATTCAATTGAAGCGTCAAAACATTTTAATAAACCACAAATTATCAAAATTAACATGAATTTTATATTTCCGTTTATTTAATATTAAATAAATTAATTGGAAATGACATGTAGTGAAGAAATCTTCGCTAAAATTTCTTCATGTTAATGTTTTAATTTTTTTTAAACTTTTTATTTACGGGAATTCTAAAAAGTAAATTTCCCGTGATCATTAAATATAATATCGGACCAGTCTGCGGTCCTTTTGACAGGACACATCAATCATAATATATATTTTATTAATAAAAAAGTAATCACAATACCATTAGGTGTTGTTTGATCTTTGTGTGTTTACAAAAACGTATGAAATCCCAAATTTTTCCAAAAACACGCTCAATCTTCTAATCAAAAATCAAATAATTCAATATTTTAATTAACATTATATTAAATAATAAATTCTTTCTATATAAATAAAATTATATTTAATAAATAATTATTTCTATATAAATAAAATTATATTTAATTTAATAAATTAACTGGAAATGACATGCATCGAAGACATCTTCGCGTAAATTACTTCATGTTTTAAATTTTTTTAAAATTTTTATTTACGGGGAGTAGTTCAGGAGCGAAGAAATCTTCGCTAAATTTCATTTTTCACCTGTCCTACATGTAAACCCCCCAACACAACCATGAGAAGACCGTTTGCCTATCATGGAAATACACTTACCCTTGTATTCAAAGGCCAAAATTAACATTAAATTTATATTTCCATTTATTAAATATTAATTCAATTTATTAAAAATGAAATGCAGCGAATAAATCTTCGCTCCAATTACTTGAAATTTATTTTTAAATTTTTAATGAAAAATAAAATTTAGGAGGAGACTGTTTAAAACGAATAAATCTTCGCTTCAATTATTTCTAACCTGACGTTCATGTAAAACCCCCTACCCTTCCATGAGAAGACCGTTTACCTCTCATTTAAGTACACCGACGCATGTATGTAAAGACCAAAATCACCATGAAATTTATTTTTCCATTTATTAAATATTAATGATATTTATAGGAAATGACATGCAACGAATAAATTTTTGCTCAAATTACTTGAAACTTCATTCATATGTTTAATTTATTAATGAAATATTTTCTTACGGGGATATGCATTTTCTTAAAGTAATCATCAAATATCAAATCGGACCAGTCTACAGTCTTTTTGACAGAAAACATCATTCATAATTTATATATTGTTAATGAAAAAGTAAAGACAATACCATTAGGTACTGTTTGATCTTTGTGTGTTTTTGTATAAAAACCAAAAATTTCTCCAAATACACGCTCAATCTTCTAATCATAAATCAAATAATTCAATATTTTAATTAACATTATATTAAATATTAAATTATTTCTATATAAATAAAATTATATTTAATACATAAGTGGAAAAATAAATTAAATATACTATTATTTATATATAAAGAAAAATATATTAAATATAATTAAGATTTAAATTATATTAAATTAAAAAAATAAAATGAAGCGCCAAAACTTTTTTGTCCTGTCAATTCACCTGTCTTGTATGAAATAGTCTCAGGCTGTGTGAAACCCGTATACGGCAAGTCATTTCAACTGCTACCATCCAATCAAATGTCAATCCTTCAGATTGTATTATATATGTTAGATTTGATGATCGAAGATTTCTTCGCTTCTTCCGCATTTAAACGCGAAGAGTTGCTCACCTTTTCGAATGTCTTTTTTTTCATAATGATGAATCATATAATAGATTTCCTGAGCGAAGATATATTCGCACAATCCGAGATTGAACACGAATAATACTCCGCATATTCGAGTATCTTTTATTTTCATAATGCAGAATTATATGTTACATTTCATGAGCGAATAATGCTTCGACACATATGTAGTTCATGAAAAACTACTTATTCATGTTTGTAAACACCGATACGGGCTCATGAAAATACATTCACACTGAGCACGTATTTAGAAAAAAGAATATCTCAAGCCCGACTCCGGCCGTCATACCCCCAGGTTACTCTACTATTTGACCTAGCGCTGTCGTCTCCGCTCGTTCGACTCCGAATCCATTTCTCTTCCGGTTAGTATCTTCTGTTGTTGCGAAAATGGTAAGAAGTGTTTACGGTTGCATGAGTGGGTCTTTTTCGTTTGCTTATTTGAATTCGTTTGAATCTAAATGTGACCCTATCATTTTAGAATCAGGATTCCGATAAGCAAATAGTTCCATATACTGAATCGACGACGGAAGTTAATACACTGAGGTAATTACGCTAATGTTAGAAAATGTACATATTTGCTTCTTTTTTTATTATGTAGTTCATCGAATTTTTGGAATAAACGTGTGCAACATATTAATGTAGGGTTAAACAAAGGAAAAGAAAACCCGAGGCATCAGGTACGCCCACGACTCCATTGGATATTCTGGCCAACGCTGCTAATGAAGCACTTAATGAGAACCAGGTTAAGAAGAAAAGAAGAAAGACTCGGGACCCTGATGTTGATTTTAAGAGCAGAACCTCTCCATCGCGCCTTCATTACCTAGTTAACAGGTTATCCGAAGAACAGAAGGACGCTGTGAGGGACATAGAATTTGGTTCCCTTCTTTCATTGGGCATATCAAAATGCCCACTTGAATTCTCACGGTGCAATGTGAGTCTCTTCAATCCCGGAAGGAGGAGCATCGTCCTACACAGTGGAGAGGAGATGCAGATTGATGAAGAGGATGTTCAATGTGTATTGAACATCCCTAGATGGGAATTAGAAGTGGCGGAGTATTTAGGAATTCGCACGGACGACAAGGAGTACAAGGACCATCTCACGGCGTGGAGAAGGAGATGGGGATTCGAGAACAGTGGAGGTCCTTCTACCAATAAAATGCCGGACAAAATTCTACAGAATACAGTCGGAGACAGTAACTTCAAGATTGACTTCGTGGTGTTTGTGGTATCCATTTTTTTGTGGACAACCCAAAATCCACAGTGCAGGTATACCCAAACAACCTAGCAGTAATTCTGTAATTTCATTCGGAATTTCACTATCATGTTAAATGATTTGAGGCACTCCTTTTTTATATACAGATTCAAAGTACTGAAATCCCTACAGGATGTATCTAAAATCAAAGACTACAACTGGTGCAAGTTTACTTTAGACGAACTAGTTGACGATGTTTATAAGTGGAAAGAAAAAAAGACATCATATTTATATGGAACATTAACGTTTCTTTTGGTGAGTGTAGAAATCTATTTGCTGTAGGTTCTAGCTTCATAATTTTTCCTTTGGTTTAACGTAATATATATTTGTTTATGTTAATGTATCAGTTGTGCTACTTGGACCGGGTGGTTGAGTTCAAGGTAAATAGTCAGATCTCAAGGAATTTTCCAATTTTGGGATGTTGGGACGAGAAGAAGATGTACGACAGGGTTGATTATGAGGCTGCCCAGGGGGGGTTTGGACATGGTAGGGTAGTTGCTCGCATAGCCATTCCAAATGAGCAACCAACGATTCAACAAAATGTGGAGCCACCACTACCACAGGCTGGGGATGACAATCTTACTAAGAAGCCACCAATTCCACAAAATCTTGCATCATGTTTGAGGAAGGTTGCGGCCGCTGCAGACGAATTGGCACAAGGGGCTAAATATCTAAATGAGATGCACCAGATTAACGTAATGGAACTTGTACAATCTGTATTTGAGCCATTTGCCACTGTACTAAACTACCATTCAATCCTGAGGGAAGGCTTACAAAGGAGCTTGGACAAGACAAAGCATCAGCAACCAAGAGAAAAAGGCATTACCCCCAACACCGAAACCAACACCCAAGCCAAAGCCAACACCCATGCCAACACCAAAGACAACACCACTCCAACAGCCCAGGCCAACAAGAACACCCTAACCCCCACCACCGAAACCAACACCAAAGCCAACACCACTCCAACAGCCCAAGCCAACAAGAACACCATAACAACCCACACCGACCCCAACACCCAACCAAAAGCAAACACCCTTCCTCCCAACACCCAAGACAACACAAAAGCCAACACCACTCCAATAGCCCAAGCCAACAAGAACACCATAACCACCCACACCGACCCCAACACCCAACCAAAAGCAAACACCCTTCCTCCCAATACCAAAGACAACACAAAAGCCAACACCCTTCCTCCCAACACCCAAGACAACACACAAACCACCATCACTCCAATAGCCCAATCCAACAAGAACACCATTCCTCCCAAAACAGAAACCAACACCCTTCCTCCCAACACCCAAGACAACACTCAAACCACCATCACTCCAACAACCCAATCCAACAAGAACATCATTCCTCCCAACACCGAAACCAACACCAAAACCACAACCACTCCAACCGCCGAAGCCAAAGCCAACACCATTCCTCCCAAAATAGAAACCAACACCAAAACCACAACCACTCTAACCGCCCAAGCCAAAGCCAACACTATTCCTCCCAAAACAGAAACCAACACCAAAACCAACACCAAAACCACAACCACTCTAACCGTCCAAGCCAAAGCCAACACCATTCCTCCCAAAACAGAAACCAACACCAAAACCAACACCAAAACCACAACCACTCCAACCGCCCAAGCCAAAGCCAACACCATTCCTCCCAAAACGGAAACCAACACCAGCACTCCAACAACCCCAGCCTTGCCTCCTACCAAAATTATCCCACAAACAGAAGAAGCTGGACCATCAAAGGCCTTAAATGTCTGCAGAAAAGTCCCCCGAAATTTGAAAACGGATTGGTTAACCGAGGTCATCAACACCGAAACCAACAACAACTCCCCTTCTTTGGTGATAGTAAAAATTGAAGAAGAATGCATCTCTAGTCTACCACTGCCACTTCAAACTACCTCTTCTCGTCCACAAATTCCATTGAATGAATGGCTTAAAGCATTGGAATTGCCTCCAGTATTGAAAACCCCATATTATAGTAAAATGTTTAGGGATGTCAAAGAAATTACAAACATTCAGAAGATTTTTGTGGGTTTTATATTTGCTACAGGACTTGATAAAAGGTAATGTTTCCTGGACATACTTACTTATTCCTAAAAAATATAATTTATACCCCATTCTGAAACATGTTTTTCTGGTTTTATGCAGTGAAATGTTATTTTTGGGTGAGAGACTAAGTCTACACGTGACGCGCGGGGACATGCTTACAATGGCTGATCAAACCTGGGTAGACAGTATGATTAATGACGTTTGGTCGTACATGGTTAACGACTTTTGTAAGAGAAATATAAAACGTCGTTGCAATAAGATTTTCTTCACAACCGCGGTCACCGTAAGTTGTACTAGCACTATTATTTAACAATTATCTTATTCGTGTGACACTGAAGACTATGCTGTAAACAGATTTTTCGTGCAAGTGGGATAACTTGCCAAAAAGAATTCGATGAGAGGTTCTATCGTGAAGGTCGGGCTTTCAAGGTTTCGAAAAGGGACCTCTTGGATGTGGACCTCGTACGTACATCTCTCGCTGTGATATCTTATAATAGCATGTACACCTATATGAAATCTTATTTGTTTTAATTATATTCACAGATGTTTTTCCCAATCATTGATGACTCCCATTTCTACTTGGTTTGCTATAACTTCATACAAAAGGAAATTCAAGTACTTGACAACAAGGAGTCACCTATGCAATCGCCCTTCGAGAGAAGATATAAGAATGTCAAAATCTTGGTATGACACTAAAATTTTATTTTGAACTAGTTAAGTGATTGAATTACTGTTAGCACTAAATTACATTACATCATGTTGTTTGTAATTATGTATCAGGATGACTACATTCAACGGTTTATGAACGGCGTAGACCCCGTTCTTGCTGAAAAGTATGGCAGTTTGGAAAAGACATGTTTGAAATTGTCATGGCAGGATTCCAAGAATTACACTAACTGCGGCATTTTTTGCATGAGACACATGGAGGCGTATGAAGGTCAGGTGAAGGGTTGGAAAAGTGGATTCGGCGTTAAAAAAATGTGCGGGCACAAATAAAGACCTTGAGGATGGTATATTGTTGGAGTGTCATTGGCTCGGAGCTCAACATAGCTAGGAACAAGGTCTACAATTCATGCAGTAAATGGATTAGTCAATGAATTTGGAAATGTATACAGATTGTGTAATTACGGTTTTCAAATAATTTTAGTTGACATTTGTACAATAATGAAGATGCATACAGATTGAGTAATTAAACGTTTCATATAATTTTAATTGACATTTGTACAATAATGAAGATGTTGTGTAATTTTAATTTTCAAATAATTTTACTTCACATTTTTACAATAATGAAGATGTATATATACAGATTGTTTTTAATGAAATTTGATTTTCAAATACTTGTTTATTTATGTATTAAATAAATAAATTAATTGAAAGAAATATGAAGCGCATAAATATTCGCTTCAAATCATTTTTGTTTATTTTATAAATGTTGATAAAATTTTTATGTGAGGAGTCGAATTGGAGCGAATAATTATTCGCTTCAATTACTTGTTTTTAGTTTTACAATATTATATGAAAACTTTGAATTTATAGTAATCGAATTGGAGCGAAGAATTCTTCGCTTGATGTTATTTTAAATATGGCTTTCATGTAAAACACCCACACCACCCATGAGAAGCCGGGTTACTTGACATGTAATTACACTTACTCTAACATGTAAATACCAAATGCTACAAAAATATCAATTTATTGAAAGAAACATGAAGGGAATAAATATTCGCCTCAAATACTTGTTTTTATTGAAGCGAATAATTATTCGCTTAAATTTTAGGTTTTAATTTTTAAATTTTTAATTAAAATGATAATTAATAGGAGTCGACTGGGGGCGAATAATTATTCGCTTCATTTACATGTTTTTATTTTTAGAAGGAAATTAGTCTTGTCATTCATTTGGTATTACATAAAACATCGCATGCATACATTCTACCTTGTTCATGGTTTCAAATCAAATATACATACAAATACATATCAGATTTCACATGAAACTGGAATTCGATAGTTGAGATGACGAAAGAACAATGAACAGAGTATTGGCGTCCATACTGAAACTTTCGTCCCATTGTTGAGGAGTTGAGAACTGAGGAGTTGTCGTTGGCATTGCATTTGATGGCTGGAGCGGTATATCAATTTAAAAGTATGTTAATAAATGAAGAGTAATAACTTAATTATTAGTAAAGAAGTTAAGTCAGCAAATTCATACCGGATTCTGTGATTCGCTTGTTATTCTTGTTGATTTTCTTTTTCTTGAGTTCTTCTCTAGTCCACCTTTCCTTCTCTTACCAGACTTTGTTGGCTTCTTAGTTTTGATTCCTTTCGCTTGAACATGGGCACCCTCGGCAGAACATGATACACCGGTTGGTGGAGTTTGCATATTTATACTCTCTTGTAATTTTTTATCCACATACTTACACTGGCTAAGCATAATTTATTTGACATGCCTATACGTGTCATATCTTTCGGCTGCCTTTGTAAATAAATGCATGGACAAGCCACACAAATATTTGTATCTTATGTTATGAAGCTCACTAGGATCAACATTACTATTGTCCACGATTGGATCAGTTCCAAATAATCCATCTTTTGCTGTTCTTGTCCACCTCTTCAATATCAACGTAGGAGGAATCTTCAACACGTCAATCGTAGTGAAAATCTTTAGGATGTGAGCAAACAACATCCCGCCAAATTCAAATTTACAGCAGCTACACTCGATATTCTTATCATCATTCTTATGAATTGTAACTGTATGAGAGCATCTCCTAGTGTGGGGGGTTACCTTATATTTTATGTGTGTGTCGACATCCTCTAACATTTCTACACCACAATCATGCGACATAAACCATTGTTGTTCAAAGCACTTAAATACCTCGAGAGTGTAAACTTTGCAGGCATCCTTTAAGATCAAAACTGGATAGTTCAGACTTGGTTGGCTGGTAATTGATTTGAAATCAGCCTTCAACACATCATATCTTCTTTCATCGATTAGTCTTTCAAAGTGATTGAAAAATTCTAAAAACTTGTGTTTGTAGGAGCAGTACCTTTTCAACACACTGTTCATACTCTCACTTCTCTGTGTTGTCGTCATATCAGCACAAAACATTTGTCGTCCATAGACTAATGCCCACTTTCGCCTAATGCAAAACATACGTTTCAACCAGTCGTTGTTTTCAAGCCCGTAGTTTGTCAACATTTGATTCCAAGCTTCAACAAACTCTATCTCTTCTTCAAAATCATATATACATGAAGAAAAATCCTTCGAAAATTCTCTGAAATTATGGAACACAGAGCTTAGATGTATGGCTGCATTTTGAAATATGTGCCAAATACAGAGACGATGATTTGTTTCGGGCCATGTAGACTCCAATGCCTTAGCCATGGCCGCGTCTTGATCTGTAAGAATGGTTTTTGGTTTTTTTCCCACGCATAGCTTTGGTGAAAGTATCAAACAACCATTTAAAAGTCATTGCAATTTCATCGTATAATAGAGTCGCACCAAAAATAATTGATTGTTTATGATGATTCACACCTACAAAAAGCGCAACTGGACGACCTTCCTTATTCTTCTTGTAGGTCGTGTCAAAACTGACAACGTCTCCGAAGTATGAATAATCAGACTGCATGTTGGAATCACACCAAAAAATATTCGTTATCAAATCGTCCGCATCAAGTTGAAAAGCATTATAAAAACCTGGATCATTTGATTGTTTTTTCTGCAAATACTCTAATACACCCCCTGTATCCCCAAATTTACAGTCTCTGGTTCTTTTCGTTCGCAAGTAATTTTTGTAATCCTCCGGAAGAAAACCAAGATTCTCCCTTCCACCGATTTGTTTAGACATTAGAGCATGTGATGCCTTAGGAGGAATTTCCATGTTAGTGACAATCTCGATATGTAAGCCTGTAACTGCAGAAATATTCCTATGGCATCTTTACAGGTGAGTTTTCTTTGGACTTGCAAGAGGATGACAATGCTCACTAATAAAATTTACCACTTGAAACTTTCCATTCTCTGCCCTCTTTATCCTCAATTTCGTTTCACAACCGAACCTCGTCAAAGAACGGCTACGTCTCACATAGACATCACGTTTGTCTTTTACCCGTTCACCCTGTGCACTACAACAAAAAACTCTATCCAGTATTTTACCATCGTTGTCAACATGTTTTGAACTGCGCCTTATACCAAATCCTATTAGTTTAGCGTATGCTAAATAGAATATGTAGCCTTCTTCTTCACTCTCAAATTCCCTACCTAAATGTGGAATTAAGTTGGCTTCGATGTCCTCCAAAGGTTGGCCGTTTTCATCGAAATTCAATTGACGACGACAACTAGAAGATTCGCTGTTAAATTTTAGAACACGTAGAAAATAAATCTTCATCTCACCAAAACTTATAGATGATTGTAAAATGAAGGAAATATAAGCGAAGAGCGCTTCACTTCACTATTATTCACATTTATACATTAAGCGAAGAGAGTTTCGTTTTACAAGCTATTATGAAAAATCCTATAAGTGAAGAGCTCTTCGCTTAAATATGAACGAAAAAAATTAGAGAAGTTAAACAATATACCTTAAATCATTAATATCATTCTCGTTCATGTGTATTCCTTCCTGATAATCAACAAGATCAGAACATTTCATGTCTAGTATTCAAAAAACATAAAAAAAACGTGGTGAAGAAAAGTAGAGAAGGAAGATGACATTCAAAAACGTACCATTTTAATTTAGGAAGATGGATTGATATTATAATGAACTCTCCGGCGAAGGAAAGGTCGATGGTAGACAATGGAGTATCACTCCGGCGAAGAAATGGTCACTGCTTCTCAGACAGGTGAGAGAGAAAATAGTACAAATCTAGCAGCATGGCTGCATGGCAGCATTTAATGAAAAGGTGGTGTTAGGTGGCGGTGAGGTGACTTGATAAAAAAAATATTTCATTTTAATAATTAAATGAATAACATTATTATAAATTAATATTAATCAATCAAACGCTTCATCAGAAAGCGAAGATTGCTTCACAATATTATTTTGACAATTGTTTTAAAACATATGTAAATTTATCACATTAGGGGCGCCTACTACATAGATTGCTATGTATTAATAAATGAATAAAATTCATACTTTAAGTTATACATTATTTCATGTTTCAAGATTTCGTTTAATATAATGTTGCTGTTTAAAAAAAATACAATTCTAAGAACAAAAAAGAGAAATCTGAAATCAAAAATAACATTAACAAATTCAATAATGCAAAATATTCAAATATTCAGTAACAAAACCAACACATGTCTATTACAACAAAGGCTGTAAATCACAAGCAGCAATGGATTCAAGCAAGCTTGTGTGAGGAACACCAAATACATCCAAATATGTCGTCAAAGGATTCACTGCCTCAAATACCCAAACAAGTTCATTAACATCGTGCCGAGACTTGTCGTATACAACTATAGTTTTGTCGTCCTCGGGCTCAACTAATGGATTCTCTATTTCTTTAGTCGAACCTCCTCCAGCAATTACAAACCCCATCATATCCTATTTGTAAGCCGGGATGAATTCCCCTGCAAATATAAAGGTGTAACTGTCGAACAGTTTCGGCAGCTGAAAGCAAATACAAAACATTTTTAGTAATCATGGAGAATTGAATATCATATGGAGGAGGAGGAGGAATTAGAAAAAACTTACATTGTTCAAATACCGCATTCTGCCAACTCTTGGACTGCCCACAGTCCCATGATTATCTCGCTGCACCTCGTACGGTTCCTCATCGACGTAACATTTAGATCTGATTGATGATTTTATCCCTGTATAAAAGCAATTGGTATTTTTAGTTTCATATATGCGAAAATGAATATTGCGTTAATAGTTAAGAGTTAAGAATAACAAAGTCTCACAATCAATGGTAAGGACCCAACTCCCGTTCAATATTGCCTTCAATACTTTGATAGTGTGACCACATCCACCATTAGCATCGGTGGATGCTATGACGTGGGTCACATCGTCTCGCCACCTCATTGTCACTGTGGCACCACATGTGTTAGCATATTGTTGCATCAAGTTCTGTTTAAGAACAATAATAAATATTTCAGATAAACATGATGAAAACTTACACAATATGGAAAAAAGGGATATATGTCAAGAATAGTACTATATCGTCACTTGTTAATTGATTTGGGCATAAAATCCAGTCTTTGCCAAAGTTTTGGACGGATGCATTTGCGGTTGCCTGCACATGCATGAAAAAAAACAGTCTTTGTTAGTATTTACTAGGGTTTCGTGGAAATAATATCCTAAACCCTAACACTATGTAAGTTTTCCTAAATAAGATGGATTTTCATTCAACGTGACATTTTGAGAGTAGGGTTTCCTAAAGATTAACGAGACAACGACATTCCATAACATAATCTAGGGTTTAGTGGTTTCATAATCCTAAATATGAAAAGTTTACTATTTAGGAGTACGTACCACTGTGGAGACATGAAGATGTTGCTTCTGGTCTGGTCGACGGGGAGCCGGATGCGAATCGTCGTGAAAGGAGACAGGCTTGAAGAGAGAGAGATGAATCAGGAGGAAATGATTATAAAATAATCATATTAGGGTGTATATATATTCATGGAACCTGGGCGAACAAGTCTTCTATCGAAAAGCGACTATTCATTCCATTACATGACACCTGGACCAGGGGCGAATAAGTATTCTCTCGAAAAAACGACTATTCATTCCATTTTACATGGAACCTGGTCTAGGCGAACAAATATTCTCTCACAAAACGTCTATTCATTCCATTTAATTTGGGCGAAGGGGTATTCTCTATAAAAATGAATTAATTGAAGCGAATAAGTCTTCGCTTTCAATCGTCTCCCGTAAATAAAAATTTAATAAAAAAATAAAAAATAAGAGTGAAGTAATTGAAGCGAAGATTTGTTCGTTCGCTGCATGTCATTTTTAATAAATTGAATTAATATTTAATAAACCGAAATATAAAATTCAATGTAATTTTGGTCTTTACATACATGGGTAAGTGTATTTCCATGACAGGCAAGCGGTCTTTTCATGGGTGAGTTGGGGGTTTTACATGAAGGTCAGGTTAAAATTAATTGAAGCGAAGATTTCTTCGCTCCTAAGCGTCTCCCGTAAATAAAAATTTAATAAAAAAATAAAAAATAAGAGTGAAGTAATTGAAGCGAAGATTTGTTCGTTCGCTGCATGTCATTTTTAATAAATTGAATTAATATTTAATAAACCGAAATATAAAATTCAATTTAATTTTGGTCTTTACATACAAGGGTAAGTGTATTTCCATGACAGGCAAACGGTCTTCTCATGGGTGGGTTGGGGGGTTTACATGAAGGTCAGGGCTCCTGGGCGGGGAAATCATCGCTCCCTTCGATTCTCACCCTTCCCTCTGACATGGCGCCCGGAGAGAATAGATCTTTGCTGGATCATATGAATATTATATTAATTCTGTACGTTAACTGGCCCTTCCGTTAACGGCGTTTAGGGTGAACCCGGAATGAAACCCGGATTCCGGATTCTCCCTCCCCCTCTCCTACCCAGATTGATTTATTAATATAATAATAATGCTGCAATTTGATTGGTCCGCAACAGGGGAACACGGGAATCGGTAGCAGAAGATCCGGTTTGGTGGAGGTGAGGTTGCTAGTGGATGATGAATTTGGTAAAAAAAATTATTATTATATTTTCTAATGGATGACATGTAAAATAAATATATTAAATAAATAATATGAAAAATATTTTAACAGATTTTATTTAATTAAACTAACGGCGTTAGGGAGAGTTTTAAATCTAACCAAATTTAATAAGTAGAGTTCTTAAACTCTACTTAACTAACATCCCTTAAGATTCGGTTTGATACTGAGTTATTTGTAATTTTGTTAAAAAGTATTTAAAATTTTATAATAAAAGAGTGAGATGTGATTGGAAAATTTTAATTAAAAAATCTTACTTTCAGCAATGGTTTTTGAATATGCGGTTCCATCGGTGGTCAACCGGTCCGACCACGATACGGTTAAGTGGACGGTTCGTTTTTATTAACTTTAATACAATAACCTTTTGAACCGATCAAAATTCGGTCTGATTTGACGGTTCTACCGGAAAACTGAACAGGAAAGGTTCGTAAGGTCATTATTCTAACTAGTATGTATCCCGTGCATTTGCACGAGTAATAATATAAAAAACCGTGAAAAAAATATTACGGTAAAAATTTTATGGGCGGGTCAACACACAATCCGACTCAAGTATCCATTTACTCTCACATATATATCCAAATTAATCACAGCTCTCGACCCGGCAATCCAGACACTTTAAAAATTAAGAATCATTATATATATAGATTAGTTAGTTAAAAAGTTGAACTTATATTGTTAAAATGTCTCGCGTTTATCAAATTTTGAGTTGAATTTAAAACATAAAGTGTTATTAGCCTAGCTAGTTAAAAGGTTGTACTTGTTTTATTAAGTTGTAAGTTCGAACCATACCTATTGCATTTTTAATTTTATTTTTAACCGTTTTAAGTTTATGGGTGGGTCAACCCACAATCCGACCCAAGTATCCATTTACTCTCACATATATTCAAATTAACCACAGCTTTCGACCAGGCAATTCGGTAAGTTTAAAAATTAAGCATAGATTTCAATATTCTGGATCAGTTCTTCCTCTAATTCGACCACATGACATATTTCATTGTTAGATTCTTTGTTTTTCATTTCTTATTCAAATATTGGATCAAACAATTCTTTATTAAAGTTAGTGAGATTTACAAGGGTTGGAAGGGTTTGGACTGTAAGTCTTAACTAAACGTTTTAATGCAACTCCTTTCCACCGTCTAAATTGCTTGCATTTTAAGATCTAGAAATGATGTAATTATTACAGCTGATCACCTTGAATGATGATATATCTATATGTAGGCAACCTTAATTATTATTTTTTTTTTTCAGTATGCTGGAATTCTTTTGAACCGTGCTGCAATTCTTTTGAACCGTGGGCGAAGAAAAAATCAGATCTCCGGCAAGGATGGAGAGAGAAAGCGTTCAGTGGATGAAACGTGAAAATCAACATTTCAATGACGGTCATTTCAATGTCCCATTTCATGACTTATCAACGGCCTCCTATCATTACTCCTATATTGTTTTGTTTTGATTACAATTATGTATATGTGATAGAGATATTAATTTAATTTCTAAAATATTTAGTTTAATTAGTATATATTTGATTATTTTTACATATCTAAGTGATTATATATACCATTTATGCATTAATATATTTAAATTTATTTATTTTTTAAAGATAATTAAAATTCGGTCTAACCATTGGTTTAACCGATTGGACCGGTCAGACTGAAGTTCACTCAAAAATCCGAGTTGATGACCGGAACGGTTTTCAAAACCTTATTTTAAACTAACTTGAAAGTTTGTTTGATTTTGAATTTAAAAAGTTTTATTATGAATTTTGTTTAAAAAATATTATTTGATAAAAAAGAATAGTTATTACATATTTATTTAAAACAAATAACTAAAACATTTTTTATTTAAATTTTAAATTTAATAAAAATATTTTAATTTAAGTGATTTTATAATTAGAATTATATTAATATAATAAAGGAATTTTAGGGGGTGTTTGGTTCAAATAAAGGAATAGGAATGGGATTGGGATTTATAGATGTATGGAATAGGATTGGGATTGATAGATGTGTGGAATGAGAATGAGTATTATTGATAGATGTAGTGTTTGATAGAAGTATAGTGTTTGATAATGGTTGGATTTATAAGAGAAAAGTTATAAATAACATAATTTAATAACATATAAACATCTAATATTTTTTCATATTAATTATATTTTTCAAATAAAAATAATAATAAAATACTTATAAAAAATGTTGAATGTTTCAATTTTTTACTAATTATAAATAAATAATTATCTATTAAATATAAATAATATAAGATAAAATCTTTCAAATATTATATATTAATAGTAGATAAATACATTTAAATTAAATATAATGTTTTATTTAATAATATATTATAACATGGTATAATTTTATAAATAATATTTTTGTTGAAATATTTCATATTTAATTTTTTAAATATTTTTTTATATAAAATTTCTATTTTATTTTTTGTTTAGATTTTAATTCATTTATTTTAATTTTATTATTAATATATAATATTTAAAATTAATTATATTATTATTAGTTATTGTAATTATTACTAAAATTTATTTTAAATGATTTTTTAATATTATTTAAATAATTGAAATTATTTATTTAATAATAAATAAAAATTATTATTAGGTTAATTATAAAATAACGTATAATATAATTATAAAATATATATATATATATATATAATGTTATAATTATAATTATAATTATGAGAGAGAAAATATGAGAGTGGAGATAATGAGTGAGAAAGTGTATCGCTCCTGGGATTCATTCTGTTATAAATATATAATATATATATTAGTTTATATTTATTAGTCGTTGTTGTAAGCTCATAGATAAGCTCAACAGGTAGGAAGCTTAGGAAGCGCTCATAGATAAGCTCAACAGTTAAGAAGCTTAAAGGTTTATCTCTTTACGGCTAAATCTTAATTACCTATTAATAATCTCTTATGTGTAAATACAATGATATAATCTTTTACACAATAATATAAGGATCTCTATGTATTCTTCTTTCAACATGGTATCAGAGCACGGTTAATCCGACTCAATCTATTCTCTCAAGACTCCTCATATTATTTCTTCTTTTTTCTTCAAGCCCAAGTGGCTCTCTGAATCTTTTTTTCTTTCTTCATCGGACTTGAGAGAACAACGATGGCCACCGGAGGCGGCTACTCTTACGAAGTACAACCCAATCATAATGAAGTGTGTGGTGTGGATCTAGACAACTTCAAACTCTTTCTCTAATTCTCTGATTTCATGAAAACTCAACAAGGAAGTCCACTAATCAAGTGAACCCAGGTATATCGGCTCATTCTTCTAATTTCAATTCCTCTTCAAACTATTGGATTATTGATTCTGGCGCCAAAGATCACATGACTAAAAATAAAGAATATTTTGAAAATTTATATTTAGAAAAACTTAATCAAAATGTTAAAGTAGCTAATGATTCTAGTATTCCCATTCATGGAATTGGATCAATTAAACTTTTTTCAAAACAAATTGATAATGTTTTGTATGTTCCTGACTTATCACCAAATTTAATCTCGGTTAGTAAAATCACAAAGGACCTTAATTGCTTAGTTATTTTTTCTGACGTTGATGTTGTGTTTCAGGATAGGTCGACCGGATCACGATTGGTAAAGGAAGACTTAAAAATAACCTTTATATTATTAAACTTTCTAGTTATGCTTTACATTCCAAAAATAATTCTCATTTTCTATGGCATCGTCGTTTAGGACATCCATCAAAGCATGTGCTTAGAAAATTATTTCAATCGAAGTTTGAGTTTTTAGATTGTGATGTATGTCATTTTTCTAAACAAGTCAGACTTCCGTTTCATAATTCAAATAGTTTATCTAAAGCTCCTTTTGAATTAATTCATTCTGATGTTTGGGGTCCAGCACCTTCTACTTCATATAATAATTTTAAATATTATGTTTCATTCATCGATAATTTTTCAAGAACCACCTGGATTTTTTACTCCATGATAAATTAGAAGTATTTTCAAAATTTCTAGAAATCGTTTCCTTTATTGAAAACCAATTTCAAGCTTCAATAAAATTATTTAGAACTGACAACGGGACTTAATATGTCAATAAAAAATTTTCCTCTTTTCTCAAAACAAAAGGTATAATGCATCAAACCTCTTGTGTCCATACCCCGGCCCAGAATGGTACGGTAGAAAGAAAAATCGTCATCTTCTTGAAGTTACTCGCTCTCTATTATTTCAATCTAACGTCCCAAAAAGATTTTGGTCCGATGTTTTACTTACTACTACTCATCTCATTAATCGTATTCCTAGCAGCGTTCTTAATAATTCGAGTCCTTTAGAAAAATTAAAAACAAGAAAAGTAACCTTAATCATCTTCGTGTCTTTGGTTGTGTATGTTATGTGCATATAAACCATACTGATAAATTAAGTCCTCAATCAGTTAAAGCTATTTTCCTTGGTTATTCTACTAGTCAAAAGGATATAAATGTTATGATTCTATTTCTAAAACTCTTTATTTCTCGTAATGTCATCTTTAATGAAGATGAATTTTACTACAAAATAAGGAGGATAATAGTGATGATCTCAATGAGTTTGATTGGCAAGATCATGTATTGCCCATGGATATGAATTGTTCTTGCAGGAATATTCCTTCTGATAGCGATTCAAATACTGCTCCAGATAAAGAAGCAGAAAAAGGGACACCATGTGATATCCCACAAGAAGAAAGTTACAATGATTCAATCACAAATAATGACAATGAAACTCAAAATGAAAATTCAGACATTATTCCCTGAGACACTATGTACACCTTCAGGGGGAGAATATAACAATGGATCTATCTCCGAAGATATTTCAGAAATAACTACAAGGGATGATAATGTTCGAAGGTCCACAAGGGTTGTTCAACCATCGAAAAAGCTTAAAGATTGTCATCTTTATTCGGTAAAGTATCCTATTGAAAAATATTTATCTTATGAAAATGTCTCTAATGAATATAATGCTTTTGATCAAATAGAGCCGAAAACATTTCAAGAAGCCAACTCCAACCCTAATTGGTGTGTTGCCATGAATAACGAATTAGAGGCTCTAGAAAAAAATAATACATGGACACTTGTCCTTCTTCCTAAAGATAAGAAAGTGGTTGGTTGTAAATGGATATACAAAATTAAGTATGCTAGTTTAGGAAAATTGAAAGATACAAAGCCCGACTTGTTACCAAAGGATACACCCAAACTTATGGATTAGACTATGAGGAAACCTTTGCACCCGTAGCAAAAATGAGCATTGTAAGGATATATTATCTATTGCTGAGAATCAAAATTGGGATTTACATCAAATGGATGTAAAAATGCTTTTCTTCAAGGCGAACTGCAAGAAGAAGTATATATGTCTATCCCACAAGGCTATAAGGAAATATTAACTCAAAATCTGTTTGTAGGTTGAATAAAGCTATTTACGGACTCAAACAATCTCCAAGGGCATGGTATGCTAAACTTAGTAGTGCCCTTGTTCATCACAACTTTCGAAAAAATTCTGTCGATTCTTCTCTTTTTATTAAAACTATTGGCAACACTCCTACTATTGTACTTGTGTATGTGGATGATATTATAGTAACAGGTAATAGCTCAAGTGATATCCTTAAGGTTAAAAAGTATCTGTAGGAGCAATTTAACATTAAGGACCTTGGCACTCTCAAGTATTTCCTTGGGATAGAAATTGCTCATTCTAAGAAAGGTTTGTTTCTTCTCAAAGAGAATATGTCTTGGACTTATTAAAAGAAACTGGTAAGCTTGCTGCAAAACCCGTAAAGACTCCCATTGAAACAATTGTTAAATTAAACACTGAAGAAGGTACACCTCTTCATGACATTGATATGTATCAAAGACTTGTAGTTAAACTTATCTACCTAACAGTTACTCGTCCTGATATAACCTTCGCAGTTAGTAATGTAAGTCAATTCATGCATGCTCCAAGAACTTCACACCTTTCTGATGTTTACAAGATTTTACATTATCTTAAAACTACTCTTGGAGTATGTATATGGATGAAAATAAACAATCGCATGGACGTCATTGGCTATACTGATGCTGATTGGGAGGGCAGCTTTGACAGAAAGTCAACTACCGACTTTTGTACATTCGTTGGAGGAAATCTAGTGACGTGGAGAAGTAAGAAGAAAAATATTGTCGCCCGTTCAAGCGCCGAAGCTGAATATCGTGCTATGGCAGACACTATCGGAGAACTCATGTGGATTAAATATATTCTTAAAGACTTGGGAGTTGAGCTCAAAACCATAAAAATGTATTGCGACAACAATGATGCTAGATATATTGCATCAAATCCAATATTCCATGAGCGCACAAAGCATATTGAAGTTGATTGTCACTTTGTTCGTGAGAAGGTTCAATCTTGTGAGATTAAAACCCCATTTGTACCTAACAAAGATCAACTTGCTGATATTTTCACGAAGGTTCTAGATAAAAGGAACTTTGATAGCATCATCGACAAGTTATGAGTAATCAATCTCTTTACTCTAACTTGAGGGGGAGTGTTAAAAATATATAATATATATATATATATTAGTTTATATTTATTAGTCGTTGTAAGATCATAGATAAGCTCAACAGTTAGGAACTCAAAAGTTTATGTCTTAACGGCTAAATTTTAATTACCTATTAATAATCTCTTATGTGTAAATACAATGATATGATCTTGTACACAATAATAGAAGGATCTCTCTGTATTCTTCTTTCAACACATTCCTTCCAATTAGAGAGGATTGGATGAATCATGTGTATCCGGCAATCAAATCAATATCTTAGAAACAAAACTACCAATCAAACATCTCATCAAACATCTCATTTCATTCCTTTCCTGAGTAAAAAAACCACGTACAAGCATGTCCTTAAAAAATATAGGAAAATGACCTAGATGACCCTTCAATTTTCTCGATCGCATACTTTTAACTCATCAAATTATTATTTTTGCATAAATAACCTTTCAAACTTCTAAAAGTTCATAAATATCCCTTTTCTCAAATTATATATTATATATAATATAGTTAATTATTAAATCTCTTTTATTTATATATATATATAAAAGACAAATTACTCACTTATTTTTAACCTTCAATAATTTTTTAGAATATATATTATATAAATAATATATATATATATAAAGATTTAATAATTATATATAAAAATATAAAAATGAATATTAAAGATAATATATATAAATTATTTTTAAATATAAAAATATTTTATTATATAAAAAGATTTAATAATATATATAATATATAAATATTAATATTATAAGAGATTTAATAATTATATATATAATGAATAGTGATAGAAGAGAGAATTAGGGAGAGAATGAGATTTAAAGGTGCTTGGTAAGTAATTTTTGTAATCTGTAATGGTAAAGAGAATAAATAAAAATGTTTACTATGTGGTTTTAATTGTTTTAATTGATGAACAGTAAATTCATTCCTGAGTATACGGGAATCATTCAATCCCTCAGGGACTAGAAACTCATTTCAGTCTCTCTTCACTCCCCTTCTACTATGGCCACTCTCTCCATTATTATTATTATTATTATTATTATTATTATTATTATTATTATGTTTTCCTCTTTTACGTCGTCCCTATTATTTTTCTTTTCTCCATGTTTTTTTTTGACAGGTTCTTCTTTTCATCTTTTCAGTTCCCAGGGTAATAGCTCAAGTGATATCCTAAGGTTTAAAAGTATCTTAGTAGGGAAATTTAACATTAAAGACCTTGGCACTCTCAAGTATTTCCTTGGGATAGAAATTGCTCATTTTAAGAAAGGTGTTGTTTCTTTCTCAAAGAAATATGTCTTGGACTTATTAAAAGAAACTGGTAAGCTTGCTGCAAAACCCGTAAAGACTCCCATTAAAACAATTGTTAAATTAAACACTAAAGAAGGTACACCTCTTCATGACATTGATATGTATCAAAGACTTGTAAGTAACTTATCTACCTAACAGTTACTCGTCCTGATATACCTTCGTAGTTAGTATGTAAGTCAATGCATGCATGCTCAAGAACTTCACACCTTTCGATATTTACAAGATTTTACATTATCTTAAAACTACTCCTGGAGTAGGTATTGGATGAAAAGAAACAATAGCATGGACGTCATTGGCTATACTGATGCTGATTGGGAGGGAGCTTTGACAGAAAGTCAACTACCGACTTTTGTACATTCGTTGGAGGAAATCTAGTGACGTGGAGAAGTAAGAAGAAAAAATATTGTCGCCCGTTCAAGCGCCGAAGCTGAATATCGTGCTATGGAAGCCACTACCGGAGAACTCATGTGGATTAAATATATTTCGTAAAGACTTGGGAGTTGAGCTCAAAAACCATAAAAATGTATTGCGACAACAATGATGCTAGATTATTGCATCAAATCCATATTCCATGAGCGCACAAAGCATATTGAAGTTGATTGTCACTTTGTTCGTGAGAAGGTTCAATCTTGTGAGATTAAAACCCCATTTGTACCTAAACAAAGATCAACTTGCTGATATTTTCACGAAGGCTCTAGATAAAAGGAACTTTGATAGCATCATCGGACAAGTTATGAGTAATCAATCTCTTTACTCCTAACTTGAGGGGGAGTGTTAAAAATATATAATATATATATTAGTTTATATTTATTAGTCGTTGTAAGATCATAGATAAGCTCAACAGTTAGGAAACTCAAAGTTTATGTCTTAACGGCTAAATTTTAATTACCTATTAATAATCTCTTATGTGTAAATACAATGATATGATCTTGTACACAATATAGAAGGATCTCTCTGTATTCTTCTTTCAACACATTCCTTCCAATTAGAGAGGATTGGATGAATCATGTGTATCCGGCAATCAAATCAATATCTTAGAAACAAAACTACCAATCAAACATCTCATCAAACATCTCATTTCATTCCTTTCCTGAGTAAAAAAACCACGTACCAAGCATGTCCTTAAAAAATATAGAAAATGACCTAGATGACCCTGCAATTTTCTCGATCGCATACTTTTAACTCATCAAATTATTATTTTGCATAAATAACCTTTCAAACTTCTAAAAGTTCATAAATATCCCTTTTCTCAATTATTATTATATAATATAGTTAATTATTAAATCTCTTTATTATATATATATATATATAAAAGACAAATTACTCACTTATTTTTAACCTTCAAATAATTTTTTAGAATATATATTATATAAATAATATATATATATATAAGATTTAATAATTATATATACAAATATAAAAAATGAATATTAAAGATAATATATATAAATTATTTTTAAAATATAAAAATATTTTATTATATAAAAACGATTTAATAATATATATATATATAAATATTAATATTATAAGAGATTTAATAATTATATATATCAAATGAATAGTGATAGAAGAGAATTAGGGAGAGAATGAGATTTAAAGGTGCTTGGTAAGTAATTTTGTAATCTGTAATGGTAAAGAGAATAAATAAAAATGTTTACTATGTGGTTTTAATTGATGAACAGTAAATTCATTCCTGAGTATACGGGAATCATTCAATCCCCTTAGGGACTGGAAACTCATTTCAGTCTCTCTTCACTCCCTTCTACTATGGTCCACTCTCTCAATTATTATTATTATTATTTTTATTATTATTATTATTATTATTATTATTATTATTATTATGTTTTCTCTTTTATCGTCGTCCCTATTATTTTTCTTTTCTCCATGTTTTTTTTTTGACAGTTCTTCTTTTCATCTTTTCAGTTCCAGGTAATAGCTCAAGTGATATCCTTAAGGTTAAAAGTATCTGTAGGAGTATTTAACATTTAAAGACCTTGGCACTCTCAAGTATTTCCTTGGGATAGAAATTGCTCATCTAAGAATGATTTGTTTCTTCTCAAGAAAATATGTCTTAGACTTATTAAAAGAAAACATTGTAAGCTTGCTGCAAAACCCGTAAAGACTCCAATTGAAACAATTGTTAAATTAAACACTAAAGAAGGTAACACCTCTTCATGACATTGATATGTATCAAAAGACTTGTAAGTAAAGTATCTAACTAACAGTTACTCGTCCTGATATAACCTTCGTAGTTAGTAATGTAAGTCAATTCATGCATGCTCCAAGAACTTTACACCTTTCTGATGTTTACAAGATTTTACATTATCTTAAACTACTCCTGGAGTAGGTATATGGATGAAAAGAAACAATCGCAGGACGTCATGGCTTATACTGATGCTGATTGGGAGGCAGCTTTGACAGAAAGTCAAACTACCGACTTTTGTACATTCGTTGGAGGAAATCTAGTGACGTGGAGAAGTAAGAAGAAAAATATTGTCGCCCGTTCAAGCGCCGAAGCTGAATATCGTGCTATGGAAGCCACTACCGGAGAACTCATGTGGATTAAATATATTCTTAAAGACTTGGGAGTTGAGCTCAAACCATAAAAAATGTATTGCGACAACAATGATGCTAGATATATTGCATCCAAATCCAGTATTCCATGAGCGCACAAAGCATATTGAAGTTGATTGTCACTTTGTTCGTGAGAAGGTTCAATCTTGTGAGATAAAACCCCATTTGTACCTAACAAAGATCAACTTGCTGATATTTCACGAAGGCTCTAGATAAAAGGAACTTTGATAGCATCATCGACAAGTTATGAGTAATCAATCTCTTTACTCCTAACTTGAGGGGGAGGTGTTAAAATATATAAATATTATTAGTTTATATTTATTAGTCGTTGTAAGATCATAGATAAGCTCAACAGTTAGGAAACTCAAAAGTTATGTCTTAACGGCTAAATTTTAATTACCTATTAATAATCTCTTATGTGTAAATACAATGATATGATCTTGTACACAATAATATAAGGATCTCTCTGTATTCTTCTTTCAACACATTCCTTCCAATTAGAGAGGATTGGATGAATCATGTGTATCCGACAATCAAATCAATATCTTAGAAACAAAACTACCAATCAACATCTCATCAAACATCTCATGTTCATTCCTTTCCTGAGTAAAAAACCACATACAAGCATGTCCTTAAAATTATAGGAAAATGACCTAGATGACCCTTCAATTTTCTCCGATCGCATACTTTTAACTCATCAAATATTATTTTTGCATAAATAACCTTTCAAACTTCTAAAAGTTCACAAATATCCCTTTTCTCAAATTATATATATATATAATAGTTAATTATTAAATCTCTTTTATTTATATATATATATATATATAAAAGACAAATTACTCACTTATTTTTAAACCTTTAAATAATTTTTTAGAATATATATTATATAAATTAATATATATATATATAAAAGATTTAATAATTATATATAAAAATATAAAAAATGAATATTAAAGATAATATATATAAATTATTTTTAAAATATAAAAATATTTTATTATATAAAAAAGATTTAATAATATATATATATATATATAAATATTAATATTATAAGAGATTTAATAATTATATATATAAATGAATAGTGATAGAAGAGAAGAATTAGGGAGAGAATGAGATTTAAAGGTGCTTGGTAAGTAATTTTGTAATCTGTAATGGTTAAAAAGAATAAATAAAAATGTTTAGTAGTGGTTTTAATTGATGAACAGTAAATTCCTTCCTGAGTATACGGGAAATCATTCAATCCCCTCCAGGGACTGGAAACTTATTTCAGTCTCTCTTCACTCCCCTTCTGTTATGTTCACTCTCTCCATTATTATTATTATTATTATATTATTATTAATATTATTATGTTTTCATCTTTTATGTCTTCCCTATTATTCTTCTTTTTCTCATGTTTTTTGTGACAGGTTCTTCTTTTCTTCTTTTCAGTTTCCCAGGTTAGTACAAATAATTTTGATTTTTCTTTAATTGAGTAAATATATTTTGATTTCCCGAGTAGATATATTTTGATTTTCCTCTTATTTGAGTAAATATATTTTATCTTCTTTTATTTGAGTAGATAATAATTTATTTTCCTTTATTTGAATAGATATACATAAATTATGTGGTTAGGTGTGATTTAATCTATTTTATTTTTTGTTACATATATTGGTGTTTGTGTGATTTCTCATCATTGAATATTATTATTTTTCTTATTTCTCATCAGCTAATGTTCATTCTTATTGAAAATGGCTTGCCCCCTCCTATTACTGAACAATAACGAAAACTAAAGAAGTTATTATTGGTTCAACAAATAATATGTTGATCTTTTTATTTGCTCAATATTATGTAATCATATGTTCCTACATTCGAGAAAGGATTCGTGATATTAAAACAAAAAGAAGAAGAAATAATCTCTCGAACTATTATGGATGGCTAGATTGACAATAGTGTGTGATGCGGCATGCATAGTGAACTTCGAATGGATATGGCAAACCTTTATAGTATTGTGTGATATGGTAAGAGATATTGGAGGTTTAATGCGACTAAAAAACACATCAATAGAGGAAGTTGTATTAATGTTATATATATCTTGGCCCATCATAAAAAAAGTAGAACAATTTCTCTACTTTTTTACCGTAGTACAGAAACTGTGAGTCGACAATTCCATTCAATTCTTCATGCAATTTGAAATTACATCCAATTTTATTGAAGAAGCCGAACCTATCTCTTAGGATTGTCGCGATGAGAGATGGAAATGTTTTCAGGTATTTTAATGACATTATACATTTAATATTATAATACATAAAATTAGAGTAAATAATTATTTTATGTAAGGTTAACTATTATGGTTAATCATAAACTCCAATTTTTAGGGTTTTTAGGAGCATTAGATTAGATGGAACGTTAATTAAAGTTACACCACCTAATGAGAATAAATCTCGGTATCGCACGAGAAAAGGTTGTATTTCATCAAACGTATTAGGCGTGTGTTGTCTAAAAATGTAATTTACACTAGTAAAATATGTGTTAATTAGTGGCGAAATTTAACGGCGGTATATAAAACCGTAGTTAATACCTTACATGTAATTGCGGTATATAAACCGTAGTTAATACCTTACATGTAACTACGGTATATAAAACTGCAGTTAATAATCTTATTTTTAACTACGGTATATAAAACCACAGTTAAATCTTAACTTAACTAGTATAATAAAACCGCAGTTAAAAGTCTTACATTTAACTGCGGTAATAAAACTGCAGTTAAAAGTCTTATATTTAACTGCGGTATATAAATCGTAGTTAAAAGTCTTACATTAAACTGCAGTATATAAAACCGCAATTAAAGTCTTACATTTAACTGCGGTATATAAAACCGCAGTTAAAAGTTTTCCTTTAACTGCGTATTATATAACGCAATTAAAAATTTTTACCTGGTATATAAAACTACACTACAGTTAAATATTTTATTAGATTATCAAACATAAAAAAATTATTTATAAATTTTATTTGTTATTTTAGAAATTATTTAAATACAAAGATAGAATTCTTAATTTCTTATTTTAAAAATTAATATGATATAAATATGTAAAGATTTATGTAGATAAAATTATAAAAATAAATAATAATTATTTATCATTTGTATAATAAATATTATTATTAATATTATATATATATATATCTGGATATTTTTATTAAGTTATTATAATATATATTACTAATATTATTTATAAATATGTTGTATTATTAAAAATATATATAAATTATTATTAATGTGATTAAATTATTTATAAATATAAAACTAATATAATGAGTTAAATTTTTAATAAAGAATTTGTTACAGATTGTTCAATTTTTATTTTTTTTTTATAATTGTAATGGTAAGTTTTAATTTTTTAGAATATGTATTTATATATAAATATTAATTAAGTAATCTACTAAAATTTTAAAATTTGAAGATACTTTATATATTATAATTGATTTACTAATAATTATTCTAAAATCATACTTTAAAATAATCTTCCAAATAAAATATATTTATAATATATATATATATATATATATTATTTGTGTTTAATAATATATATAAATTATTTACTGTTCAATATTTATATAAAATACAAATTATTTTAATTATTATATATAAAACTGTAATTAAAAGTATTTTGATAGTTATATAAGTCAGTTATAGTTAGTGATGTTTATAGGCTCCTGCAATTATATCGACCCTATTATTCAAGGGGACCAACTTTTTAATTTTTAAGTACATATAATATTATTAATTATATATTATTATCTACTTTTTTTTTTTTTTGATAATACGTTCACTTTTTATCTCTATATTATAGATAATAAACTATTTGAGAGTTGTTATAATGTAACAAACCACCTAATTTTTAGGATAGGTGTTATATATAAATATTAACTTATAAATAAGACTTTTATTATTAATTAAATTCTTATTTTATAAATTAATTAGTGATGAATTAGTCTTTTAATTATTATGAGTTAAAAAACTATTTTTGTATTTAATTATGAGTGAAAATTATGATAAAAAAACAATTCTTTATATTATTGATAATTATATATCTAATAAATGAATATAATAGTAATATAATAAAACTTATATATTAAGATGTAATTTATTTTTTTATTCTTTTTAGAAATAAATTCCACTTTTGAAGTATAAAATATAAATAATTTTACAAAATAAGTTAAAAATAAATTTTATTCTCAATCAATTAATTAAGTAAATATAGATGTTTGTATGAACTTATTTTATAAATTAATTAGTAATTTATTAAACTAATATTTTATTATTGACATATTTATTTAGTATATAATTTTATTTAAAATAAAAATTTATTTTTTTAATATTATTTATAAACTTTTTCTATGAAAATATATTAAACTAACTCAAACTTAATATTTGATACACTCATATAGAGTTTATCTAAATCTAACAAATATAATAGGTTGATACTTAAATATAATACATGATCATTCCTAATTGGACAAATATTAATATTTTATAAAATAGATTATGAATTTAATAATTAAATTTAAACTAGATTTATAAAAAATTTAAATTAGAACTGATAATGTATTTATAATTCTTTTATCATGTATGATTTATAAAAACAATTAAAGTCCTAATGTCTAATGCTTAAAGTTAGAAATTTATTGTTAGATTGTAAATGTATATAAAATTTGTAACTATCTATCAATTTAATATTATATATTATTTTATAAAATTTATCGTTATACATGGATAAAATTAAATTATATCTCTAAATTTTAGTATTAAATTAAAAAATTAAATATAGTACAATTTATTAATTTATTGAAAGTAATAAAAAATTAATTATTATTTTAATAAATATATTGATCTAAATACAGAAAATTAATATATATTATATATATAAATTTTATAAAAGTCAAATATCAATTTTAATTTCATAATATACATGATTTAATAATATAATAATATATAAATAACTTTTTAATTTGCATGATATAAATTAAAACTTGTATACAAAAATTATAAAGGTTTATACAAAACTGATAAAGACTTAGATAACTAATAAAGAATTTAAAATTACCATGATCATTTTAAAAAAAAAATGTGTTATATATAAATATGGACCTAGTAATGTAATATTTTAATATGAACTAATTTTTTTAATTAATTATAATGAATTAGTGTATTCATTAATTTTTTATATAAAACTAATTTTTTAAATAATTATTAAATGAATTAGTCTATTCATTAAAAAGATATAACTAGTTATATAAAGTTAAATAATATGTATAATAAATAAATATATTTGTATATATAATGAATATATGAGTTATATATAATGAATTGTGATTTAAAGAAATAATATATTAAAAAAGTGAATGATAATTATTAATAAATTTGACTAACACATCAAAATATTTATAAATATATATATAAAAACGTGTATATATAATCTTAATTAGAAAAAAATGAATTATTAATAATTATTAATAAATTTATAACATAAAATTAAAATTATAAGATGTCTTTAAATGAAATATATATATATATATATATATATATATATATATATATATATATATATATATAATATATATATATATATTATCAAAATTTAATGTATATATTTAAATGTATACTTATATGTGATAAAATAAAATTATTTAGACTAATTTTTAATATTTAGTCAAAAAATTTTAAATATAATTTTTTATTAATTTAATTAAAACAAATCAAACGATATAAAATTTATAATTATTTATTTTTATTGTAAAAGCTATAGAAATGTTTCCTCTCTCTATTTCCACATTCTCCATTACTTATTTATTTACCTCCCTCACATTCCATTACATCTTCATCCTACCTCTCTAACCTCTTTATTCTATTACTTCTTCACCCTCCTCATTCCAATATTCTTCAACGTAACTTCCTCACCTCCCCTCACATCCTCAATTCCTCACCTCCCCTCACATCCTCAATCGTATTTTTAATATTTTGAATCAAATTGTCAAGGCTCAAGAACTCCAAATCAATAAGGTATGATTTCTTTTATGATGATTCTTTAATTTTTTTTACTAATATAATAATTTGAGTAAAATAAAATGAATGTTCTTTTATCATGGATCACATAATGAGAAGATATTTTAGGATTTTATGTATAAAATGATAATTTATTTCAAGTTTAAAATGATGTTTATTTTATGATGTAATGTTCTTAATATTTAGAATGTGTATAAACTTAAAATTTTATGCTCATTATTAGAAATTTGATATTATTTGGTTGTGAAATTATAAGAATTTGATATTATTTTGTTATAAAATTATTTATATTGATTATGTTTATTAAATGATTAAATTTATTAAAAAAATATGTTTATATAGGGATTGAATGATTATTTTTTTATAAAACTTATTTAAACTAGTTATAATTGTTAAATATAATTCGTTATTAATTTATAATTTTTTATCCGAATGTTTTTACCATGTTTTACAGGCTTTAAAGATTTGAGAATAATGCTGGTTTTGAAGAGTTTATTAGTTGTTCACCCAATCCAAAACAAGAAGAAAGAAGGAAGAAAGAGAAATTGTTATAAAATTGGGAATGATAATTTATTTTATTAATTTTATTATAATAATATTTTGATGTAATTATTAATATAAATATTTTGTATTATTTATATAGTATAAATATTTTGTTGAATGGTTTTATTTTCTTTTTCAATAATATAAGTTTTAATGTTTATTTTCTAGATTATTGCATTAATTCTGATAAAATCTTAATTAATAAAGATGGTAAGTCTTTAACTTCGGTTTTATAAACCGCAATTAAAGACTATTAACTAAGAGCGGTAAAGTTACCGCAGTTAATAGTCTTAACTACGATTTATAAAACTGCAGTTAAAGACTATTTACTACGGTAATTTACCGTAGTTAACCGTAGTTAAAAGTTCCGTCGTTAAAAAATGTTACTTATAAGGGCGGTAAAGTTACTGTAGTTGGAGACTATTAACTACGGTAAATTTACCGCCCTGACAAACATATCTTTAACTGCGGTTTTTAAAACCGCAGTTAAAGGCTATTAACTACGGTATTTTTTCCCGCCCTTATTGAAAATTATTTTTTTAACGGCGGAACTTTTAACGGCGGTTGACTATGGTATTTAAATCGCAGTTAATAGTCTTTAACTACGGGAAATTATCTTTTAACGGCGGTTAAACCGCCTTTAAATATTACTTTTTTACTAGTGTTATATATGTATTGCATATGTGGGAGGGTTCAGCACATGATGGTCGCGTACTTCGCGATGCAATTTCAAGACATAATGGTTTAAGAGTCTCTCTGAGTAAATTTGCATTGATATATTTATTCATCAATGTAAATTGTATTTTCATTTTTTCATATTACTCAATATGGTATTTATTGTTCAACAATGAAAGTTGTTATTACTTGACTTGACTCTGGATATTACAATGGCAAAGGATTTCTTGTTCCCTATCGAGGACAAACGATATCATCTGAAAGAATTTAATGGACATCGACTAGAGACCCCAGAGGAATACTTCAACATGAAGCATTCCAAATCTAGAAATGTTATAGAAAGATGTTTTGGGTTGTTAAAAGGAAGATGGAGGATTCTTGCATCCCCTTCATTCTTTACCATTCAAATCCAAGTTCGCATCATAATGGCATGTTGTCTTTTGCATAACTTGATTCGCAAATATATGAGTGTCGATCCACAAGAGTCAATTATTGAAGAAGAATAAGAAGAGAACAATGATGAGGAAAGTGATGACGATGAAGAAGTAGAACATATTACACAAATTAATCCATGTAATGAGTGGCTAGAATTTAGAAATAGTATGGCTACTAAATGTATAACACATGGTCCACTAGATCCAATGACAATAATGTTGATTAGTGTTTGTTTCTTATGCTTATTATGACAACAACCTGATTTGAATTAATGCTTGAATGATTTATACTTGATAGTTTTTTATATCTATAATTCATTTATTGTGCATTAGATTTTCATATATTTTAGAAATTCCATAATTATAACTTATATTTAATAAAGTTTATATTTATATTGTATTCAATTTTTTGTTATTATTGTTTTTTTTTTTAGGATGTTACATCTCCACCTGTTTATCGTGGACGTGGAAAAAACAAACAATTTTAGACTGATGATGAGGTTGATGCTTTGCAGGGACGGATTCAAAAAATTATATAATTATATTGGGGTGGGCTTGAAAATGAATTTAGAATAAACTAAAAATCATAACTGAAAAATTACGGTTAAACGTAAATTTTACTATTTTACTATGAATTAAAGAATCAAAATGAGAATACACAGTATTCTTCAATCTCATCAGTTCATTCCTTTTATTGCAAGAGAAAAGGAAGAGGAATCATAAGAGAAAGATGAAGACAATTTGTTAATACAATAGGTTGATATGAAAATAATATCATGATTATAAAAATTTGGATTTGATATAGTTTATAATCTTTGTTTGTAATATATGTTTGTATGTTTGATTGCTATTAATTAGGTATTTTAGGGTCGTTTGATTGTCATCATTTAATTATAGCTAGAATTGTCTAATTTTGATCATTGACCCTCCCACTTTTAAGATTTTAATGATATTGTTTTAGCCGTTTTCAAAAAAAAATCACTATTAAAAAAAATTAAAAAAGTAAAAATTATGGGTCATATTGTATAATATATATATTTGGAGTGAGTTCCTTAACATAAATTCGATAATTGGTTAATTCTTAAAAAATATTATTTATTAAAAAATATTATTTATTAAAAAATATTATTTCAATATAAACAAAATAATAATAATAACTTACAAATAAAAAATACTCATAGATTATAAAGACATTCATGGAAATCTATCAAACAAACCTTAACAAATATATATATATATATATATATATATATATATATATATATATATATATATATATATATATATATATATATATATAAACTAAATTACGCACCACATAGAAGACCGTAAATACATTTTAACTTACTTCTCTCCCATCATAATCTATATATATATATATTAAAAAAAACAGCATATATATTAAAAATATATACACGATAAAGATAGGGGTGGGCTTAAGCCCACCTCAACTCTTGAATGTATCCGTCCTTGATGCTTTAATTGATGCCCTCCAAGAGTTAGGTTGTGATCCATTAGACCATCTCCAACTCATAAACCTATTCTTAAATCCAAAATGCAGTAAATATCACATCAAACACTAATTCATCTCCACCCAAAAACCCATTTCCAAACTCAAAAGAATATTCTTAAAATATTCATTTCTTACCTAACTTTTTAACCTTATTAACCTTATCTATATATTTATTAACTTTACATATTTAACCTCAGTCTTTTCTCATTCATTTAATAAAATTAATTATATATCAACAATTCATACAACAATAATTCAATATACATTTAATAAACAAACATATTATATTAAAACAAATATTATTAATAAAAAAACATTAATGTATCAATTCAAGTATAATACAATTATAAAATTTTATTTATAAAATATAAGTAAAAATATAAAATAAATTAAATAAAATATCAACTATAATACAATTTAATGATTTAATTAAAAAAATATTATAACTTCTTATTTTAAAAGTGAAAAAAATAAGTTGAATGATCAATTTGTATTATAAATATTTACAGTTATATAAAAAATAATAATAATAAAATAGATTAGGGGCCATTTTGAAAAAAATGGCCAAAAATGGGGGAGGAACAGTACCAACACATATATGCGTTGGCCGGTGGAGAGAGAATCAGTAAAAGTAAAACGCATTTTGCGTTCAAGTATGGGATCCGGTTAGAGGAAGAATGGGCACGCATAATGGGATTTGCGTGCCCGTTGGAGATGGTCTTATGGAAAGTAGACTCTGAATTTAAGAACAATTACATGGATCAACTACGTAATATGATAATGCATAAGATTCCCGATTTCAATAAGATGCTACTCCTCACATTGAATCAAAGATAAAAAAAAAATCTTAAAGACAAGTACAATCCCATTGCGGAGATGTGTATGCAAGTGGTTATCAGTGGGATGAGGTTGAGCATAAGATCAAATGTGAAAAACAGTGGTTTGATGAATGGTGTCTGGTAAGACATTCTAAACTCTCTTCGGTTATTTATTGAGCGTTTACTTTAGTAGTTCTTTCTATTTATTTTTACATATTCTGAATGTTATGTTATTTTCTTTTGTATAGACTCACCCAAATGCCATTGGGTTGCGGGATTTTACATTCTCATATTTGCGTAAACTAGACATGGTGTGGAGTAAAGATAGGGTAACAAGGCTCGGAGCTGAAGATATATTTGACGCAAGCATGGATCCTAATAAAAGAATGTGATTGTGAACTCTTCATCGGATGGTGAAGATGAACCTGTTGTCGTTTCTCACTCACAAGGCTCACGTACAATTTCATCAAACAACAAATCATCCAAGAAAATAAACAAAGTTTCAACGAGGGAAAGTTTCCACAGGACGAAAAAATCAGAACCTCTTCAACAAAGGATTGACTCAGTGTTGGACAACTTTAGCACCAAATTTGAGTCCATTTGTGACCAAATGGCATCACAATATACTAGTATTACAAAAGCTTTGATTGCTGAATCTAAATCTGAATTTCTAAGTGATGCAAAGATGCGGGATGTTATTGATGAACTAATTAGCATCGGTATACCTCAAATGGATGTTGGTAAAGTTGTTGAAATTTTCTACAAGGACCCTGCGAAAGCGGAAGTTATGTTCGCGTTGCCAAGTCATTTGAGACGATCCTATGTGCTTGGGTTTGTTTAACCATCTTTCAATCCGTGAACTATGTATGAAATATGCAGTTTATGTTAAGTTTTTATTTGTTGTATTAGGTATTTTAAATACTTTTATATATTTAGGAAGAGAACAGAAGAATTGTTGTTTTATTAATTGGGAAGATGGTTGTTTTTGTTAGACATGGCGAAAGAAATTAATAGATATAACATATTTATAAAAAAAAATTATAATTTCACTTCATATTTATTGGTTCTAATTGTTTTATTTAGCATGGTATTTTATAATTTTAATAATTATTGTTTAATTAATTTTAGTAATAAATAATAAATTTGACGTATCAAAATCAACTACAAAATATATTAATATAAATTGATAATTATCAAATTAATTTTATTCAAATAAACACGTTAAAATTTATAATATAAACCAATCAAACTACAAAAATATAATAAAGAGAAAAAAAATTAATATCAAACTTATTAATAATTTATTTTATTTTGATTAATTATTTCACTTTTTTATATTTATTTATTTTTACATCTATGTATTAAATTAATTAATTTATTATTCATATAATTTTTAATTGAGTATTAATAATAGGAATAGAATAAATAAAATTAATAAATTTATAAGTATATTAAATTATAAATATTTAAAAATTAAGTATACAAATGAATTATTGTACAAATAAAATACTATCAATAATAATTCTTAAATCAATCCAAACACTATCAATCATAATGATAATTATTACAAGTCTTATCCAAATATTACTCTTCTATTAATCATACTCATTCTCATTCACACATCTATCAATCTTAATCATATTTTTATTTTCTTATTTGAACTAAGAAAAAAGAAAAAGTATAAAGAGAGTCTTAGAAATTTTTTATTATTTTTCAACTAATTTGTTCCATGTTATTCTATCACTTATTTTTTCTTCTAAATTTTTTTTCAATAAAAATAATAATTAAAAATAATAATATATATAAAATAATTATATGTTACTTTTTTAAAGCAGTTATATTTAATGCCAAAATAATTGATAGAAGCATAATTGGTAACCTTTTAAAAGTTAAAAGAGATTTATTTTAAAAATTAGTTTAAAAGGGAAATTTGAGAAAATGACCCCACTAATAGGTCTAATAGCCGATAGTGTGGGGCATAAATTAAATAGTCCTGATGACCCTCTTTTCTTAATGACAATATTCCTTGCGTAACGCAACTCCAGTTGCGTGACGCAACCGGAATTTTTTTTTTCTTCTCGCGATTGCGTGACACAACTGGGGCATTTTCGTTCAAAAAAAATTCATAATTAATTTTTTTTGAAAAATAAAAAAATAAACCTCAGGTTGCGTGACGCAACTGGGACATTTTCGTCCAAAAACAGTAAAAGGGTTTCACCAGCGATTTTTTTTTTTTTTAACTCTGCACTCTCCACATTTAAAGATATTTTGAAGGGGTCATCCCCTCAAATTTCCTGTTTAAAGACCAAATAATATATACAAATATATTTTTTTTTGAAATAAGGCAATATTAGATGAATACGTGCGATAGTGTCATGTTTATCTTGAATTTTTAATAAAGTTTGTAGAAAATAAATAAATAATAATAAAATACAGATGGAACAAATTAATCCAGTTCTCTCATATCTGTCAGTCGTCAGTCGTGACTCGTTATATAGTTTGGAAATTATTAGGAAAAAGTCATTCAATAATTGATAAGCAGCCTCTTGCTCTCATCTTCATCTTCTTTCTTTTTCAGTTCTTCCTATCATCATTCATTCTCTCTATTAGACAGACGTATACTCCACAAAAATGAGCTGGTGGTGGGCAGGTGCAATCGGTGCAGCCAAGGTAATTTCTTCGATCCCCTTTTCGATCAATTTCTTGAATCGATTCTATTCAGCAAGTTATTTTAATGGAGACATAATTTATACTGCCAATTGGGTAATCACAGAAAAAAATCGATGAAGACGATGCGCCCCCTAAATACCAAAGCGTGGCGCTAGTAATCGGGGTAACAGGTATAACAGGGAACAGCCTCGCCGAGATCCTCCCCCTCTCCGACACCCCTGGAGGCCCTTGGAAGGTCTATGGCGTCGCCCGCCGTCCCCGTCCTTTCTGGAACTCTGATTATCCTGTCGATTACATCCAGTGCGACATCTCCGACGCCACTGACGCCTCTTCCAAGCTCTCCCCTATTTCCGCCGAGATCACGCACATTTTCTACACCTCATGGGCCAACAGATCTAATGAGCTCGATAACTGCGCCGTTAACGGATCCATGTTCCGGAATGTTCTAAACGCTGTCATCCCCAACGCACCTAATCTTCGTCACATCTGTTTACAGACCGGCCGGAAGCATTACGTCGGACCTTTCGATCTATGGGAGAAATCCCAGGCTCACGATCCTCCTTTTTATGAAGATCTCCCTCGATTGGATTGTCCGTCTTTCTATTACACTCAAGAAGACATTCTATTCGAGGAAGTCTCTAAGGTAGACGGGCGAATAACGTGGTCGATTCACCGGCCGGGAGTAATCTTCGGTTTCTCTCCTTACAGCTTGATGAACTCGGTAGGATCGCTCTGTGTATACGCCACGATCTGCAAGCACGAGGGTCTTCCGTTGAAGTTTCCTGGATCGAAGGGAGCATGGGACGGCTATTACGATGCATCTGATGCTGATTTGATAGCGGAGCATCAGATTTGGGCGGCGGTGGATCCTTACGCCAAGAACGAGGCTTTTAATATCACCAATGGCGACGTTTTCAAATGGAAGCATCTGTGGAAAATTCTAGCAGAGCAATTTGGTGTGGAAGAAGCAGAGTTTGAGGAAGGGTTCAGTCTGGAGGAAGCTATGAAAGGGAAGGAGGGTGTTTGGGAAGAGATAGTGAGAGAGAATGAACTGGCAGAGACGAAGCTGAAGGAGGTGGGGAATTGGTGGTTCGTTGATCTGATGTTCAGCAGGGAAATGCCTCTGGACTCCATGAACAAGAGCAAAGAACATGGGTTTCTGGGTTTCAGAAACAGTAAGAATTCGTTCTACTCCTGGATTGATAAGATGAAAGCAAACAAGATTGTGCCTTAATCAACTGAGTTTGTTTGCACTTTATGGTCTATTTGGAACTGTAATTTAAGTTTGTTTTTTCTCTTTTTGTGGATGTTTACTGCCTCATGTCTGAATTTCCATTATAATTAAAGTGTGGGTCATTTCTTGTTGTGCTAAACTCACTTGTCACACCTACCTTGGAAATACCAAAATCTAAGCATATGATTTATAAAATGGATAAAAATAATAATTTCAATCTTTAGAAGTTTAACCTCATTTGAAGTGAGGGAAGATGGACTATAAGGAGACAAATTCTTAAAGATAGATACAATTCAAACTATTAACTACTAATATCCAAAAATAGATAATAAATAACACTAAGAATAGGTTCTAGTTGAGCTCCTCCTCCGCTACCGTCACCAATTGAATCAATCATTCACCCGCCGTTACAAATTCCTCTAGCCCTTCGCCCTTCTTCTAGTAGTCAATTTCGGAGTAAGAGGTCTCTATCTTCCTCTTTTCATGTTTATCTTTACTCGCCTATGTTACCTATTCATTACACATGTACTAATTCGTATGTGATGCTTAATGGACTTATTATCTTTAGAAGTTGACTTCAAATTGTCTTTGGTGTGTTTTAGGTCACACTTTAAAGTAAGCTCTTTTTGTAAATTTCACTTCTTGTTGATAGTAAATCTTTATTGTTATCCAAAATGACATAGTTGTAGATTTTGGAGTAATGATGTCTAGTTTTAGATGATTGTGAGCAATCAAAGCTTTTCGAATTATGATTCATATTCCAATTGATGTTAGAATTTAATATATGTTCATATATGTGGTTTCTCGGTCAAATGTGTCGAGAAAAGGAAGCCATCAACATCATCCTCGGTGGGTAGGGAACAACAACATTAGTTTGATAAAGGTTGATATCAAATATTAGAATTCTCTTGATTTCCATTATCATGTCTTAAGTCTATTTAACATGATACTCTATTCTTAGTCTAGAGATGGCTCTAAACTTTCGTTAGGTTTTCCTAGATAGAAGAAGATATAATAGAATCTTGGATGCTCTCCCTAGGCACATGTGAACGACAATGTGAATTCGCTACTTTGATTATTGCTTGGAGATTTGATTGTCGATTCGAACTGTGAATCCTTGTACATAAAGGAGTTCACGAGTGTATCAAGATGTGGATTAAGGATTGAGAAGGGGATTTGGAACCCCGATTATGCGACAAGCAAAATCGAGAATTTTCAATATGGATTGGAAAATCTCGAAAGTCTCTATACACGTCGAACGTATTTTTAGAAACACTTTGCACTTGAGTTTGAAATATTTAGGGGTTACGGACTCCCGATATGACTCTACTAAAATGATTGTTTTTCCAAAAGGGTTCCGAAAATTCTGAAAAATTTTATGGAGGGCAAAAATAATTTTGTGAACCTACTATAAATATTTCATAATTTTCCGGGCCATATAGCTCAAGATATGAACATTTCAAAATAAGCCGTTTTCAAACGATCCCTAAAAATTATGGATGAAGTGGACTTAGCTCAATTTGAGTGAACCACATTAAATCTGTGTCTTCTTATGTTCTTCATTCTTGCATTTTTACAGATTGTTTCAAGCTGGTCGGATTTGGGAGTTACAAATTCTAACAAATGGTATTAAAGCAGCTAGGCTAGATTTGAGCAATGGTAACAATGGAAAGTGAGAATAGTATAGGACATGGGATTGGAAGATTTGATGGGATAGATTATGCCTTCTGGAGAATGCAGATTGAAGATTATCTCTATAGAGAAGATGGATGAAGCTGAATGGAAACTTCTTGATAGACAGGTTTTGGGAGTTGTCCGATTAACGCTAGCCAAGACAGTTGCTCACAATGTAGCAAAGGAGAAGACCACTATGGGTCTGATGAAATCTCTTTTTGATATGTATGAGAAACCATCTGCTAACAACAAGGTACACTTAATGAAAAGACTCATTTACTTAAGAATGGTTGATGGTACTTCTGTCACTACTCATTTGAATGAATTCAATACAATTGTGAATCAATTGCTATCTGTTGAGATTGATTTTGGGGATGAAGTTAGTGCCCTGATTTTGTTAGCATCTCTACCAAATAGTTGGGAACCTATGAGGGCAATAATTAGTAATTCAGTTGGAAATGTTAAACTGAAATTTATTGAAGTTAGAGATCATATTCTTGCTGAAGAGGTTCATAAAATTGATTCTGGTGAAACATTCAAAGGTTCTACTCTGAATGTGGAAAATATGGGTAGAGATAATGATAGAAATTTCTACCGAGGCAAGAGCAGATCTATGTCAAGGAGCATGAGGAGTCAGTCTAAGTCTGGGAGGACATTTGAGTGCTGGAATTGTGGTAAACAGGGTCATTTAAAGAGGAACTGCAAAGCATCGAAGAAAAACGGTGATGATAAAAATGATGGAGCCAACGTTATTACAGAATTTGTCACTAATTCGTTACTTCTGTCTGTTGATAGTCCGATAGATTCATGGGTTTTGGACTCAGGAGCGTCTTTCCACACCACTGCTCACAAAGAATTAATAGAGAATTATGTGGCTGGAAATTATGGGAAAGTTTATCTCGCGGATGGTGAGCCACTGGATATTTTTGGCATGGGTGACATCAAATTGAAGATGGCAAATGGTTCTGTTTGAAGATTAATAAGGTGAGACACATTCCAGGTTTAATGCGCAATCTGATTTCTGTTACATAGCTTGATGAAGAAGGTCACAATTTCAGTTGTGAAAATGGTGCATGCAAGGTGACTAAAGGAGCAATAGTTTTGCTCGAGGTCACAAAACTGGAACGTTATACACGACTTCAACTTGCAGAGAAACAATTGCTGCTATAGTTGATGACTCGAAGAGAAGTGAGTTGTGGCATTATAGGTTTGGCCATATGAGTGAAAAAGGGATGAAAATTCTTTTGAAGAATGGACAGATTCCATAATTGAAGTCTGTTGAACATCAGTTATGTAAAAACTGCATTCTTGGAAAACAAGAATGAGTGAGTTTCTTAAAGATTGGGAAGGAGCTCAAGAAAGAAAGGCTAGAGTTGGTACACACTGATGTGTGGGGACCAGCACCTATTTCTTCTATTGGTGGATCACAATTTACGTGACATTTATAGATGATTCGACAAGAAAGGTATGGGTATATTTTATGAAGCACAAGTCTGAAGTATTTGTTATTTTTAAAAAATGGAAGGCTTTGGTTGAAAATGAAACAAATCAGAAAGTTAAGTGCTTGAGATCCGACAACGGAGGTGAATATATCAATTCAGATTTCAAAAAGTATTGTGAGGTGAATGGAATTAGTATGGTGAAGACTGTTCCCCGAACGCCTCAAGATAATGGAGTAGCTGAACGAATGAATCGAACATTGAACGAGCGTGCTAGAAGCATGAGATTGCATGTAGGGCTGCCTAAAACCTTCTAGGCATAAGCTATTAATACTGCTGCCTATTTGATAAACAGGGGACCCTCTGTTCCTCTTGAATTCAAAATTCCTGAAGAAGCCTAGAGCAACAAAAAGGTAAGCCTTTCTTATTTGAAAGTATTTGGTTGTTTATCATATGTCCATATTAATGAATGTGATAGGAGCAAGCTTTATTCAAAGTCTAATAAATATTTTTTTATTCGTTATGGTGATATCAAATTTGGTTATTATTTCTAGGATAATCAAAATCGGAAGATCATTCGTAGCAGAAATGTTATCTTCAATGAACAGGTTCTCTACAAAGATTGTGTTGGAAAGACATTAGATGGTGATTCTAAGTTGGAAGAGACTAGTACAATCGATTTGAGAGAATTTTCAGCTGAATATATACCAACTGTCGCAGAAGAACAATGTGTTGTTGAAAATAAAATTGTTGAGAACGCGGTTCTAGAGGTAAATCAGCAAACAACGGTTATACAGTTGAGAAGATCGTCAAGCAATCGAAAACCAATTGAGGTGGTCTCCATCTCTGAACTATATCTTGTTAACAGATAGAGGTGAACCTGAATACTACGAGGAAGCAATACAATCTGATGAATCAGTTAAGTGGGAGTCTGCAATGAAAGATGAGATAGACTCTTTGACGTTGAATCAGACTTGGGAGCTCACTGAGCTACCAAGGGGAAAGAAAGCACTTCACAACAAATGGATCTTCAGGATTAAAGAAGAACATGATAAAACCATGAGGTATAAGGCAAGGTTGGTTGTGAAAGGATTTCAACAGAAAGAAGGTATTGACTACAATGAGATTTTCTCTCTAGTAGTTAAATTGATGACAATCGGCACTATTTTGAGTTTCGTTGTGAAATAAGACCTTCATCTTCAACAAATGGATGTCAAAACTGCTTTTCTTCATGGTGATTTAGATGAAGAGATTTATATACGACAACTAGAAGGATTTGAAATTAAAGGAAAAGATGAGCTTGTGTGTAAGCTTCAGGAGAGTCTATATGGTTTGAAACAGGCTCCAAGGCAATGGTACAAGAAGTTCGATAGCTTCGTGAAAAGTAACAATTTTCTAAGGTGTGAAGCTGATCATTGCTGCTATATCAAGAGGTTTGATAAATCGTACATTATTTTGCTCCTCTACATTGATGACATGTTGATTGCTGGAGCAAGTTTGTATGAGATTAACAAGCTCAAGAAAGAGTTGTCTGAAAAGTTTGCAATAAAAGATTTGGGTGCTGCTAAACAAATCCTTGGGATGAGAATTTTTAGGGATACAAAAGTTCTCAAGCTTTCATAAGAAGAATATGTGAAGAAAATTTTAGAAGGTTCAACTTATATGATGCAAAACCAGTTACTACCCCCTTAGCTAGTCACTTCAAACTATCTAAAGATCAGTCGCCTTCAACAGAGGAGGAGAAAAGTTACATGGCCATTGTTTCGTATGCCTCTACCATTGGTTGTGTTATGTATGCGATGGTTTGCACAAGACCAGATATAACACATGTAGTGGGAGTTGTTAGCAAATTCATGAGCAACCCAGGTAGACAACATTGGGAAGCAGTAAAGTGGATACTACGGTACTTAAGAGGAAGTACGGGTCTCACTTTGTGTTTTCAAAAGTCTAATATGGGTTTGAAAGGATATGTTGATGCTGACAATGGTGGTGATGTTGATAGTAGGAAGAGCACAACAGGGTACATTTATACTCTGGGAGGTACTGCAATCAGTTGGGTTTCAAAATTGCAGAAGATTGTTGTTCTTTCTAGTTGTGAGGTAGAGTATGTTGTTGTGACAGAGGCTGCTAAGGAGATGATGTGGTTACAACCCTTTTTGCGAGAATTGGGTCAAGACTGTGAAGGAAGTGTGCTGCGATGTGACAATCAGAGTGTCATTCATTTGGCAAAGAATCTTGTTTATCATGGCAGGACGAAGCATATACAGGTTTGTTATCATTTCATTCGGTCAGCTTTAGAAGATGGAGTATTAACTCTTGAGAAGATTCCCAGGAATGAGAATCCAGCTGATATGTTGACGAAAGCTGTGACAAATGAGAAACTGAAGTTGTGTGCAACTTCAGTTGGTCTTGTTCATTAAGACACCGAATTGAAAGCCATTATCGATCGAGAGATGATGAAGTTAGTCTCCAAGTGGGAGATTGTTGAGTTATGGAGCCTACACTCATAATAAACTCTACATTATTAATTAGAATTTATTGGGTTTGTATTTGGTTTTGGGCTTGGGCTTGACCAAGAGTTATTTAGGCTTATTACCTGAATGTTTACCCTATAAATATGTGATTATTAAGAGTTTATATTGTGAAGAGACATAATTATAGAGAGATAAAGTGTGAGGCAAAAACTATGTATTCATTCTTCTTCTTCATAGTGAAATTTGATGGTGGATGAAGTGGACGTAGCTCAATTTGAGTGAACCACTATAAATTTGTGTCTTCTTGTGTTCTTCTTTCTTGCATATTTTTATAGATTGTTTCAAGTTTGTCGGATTTGGGAGATACAAATTCTAACAAAGACTGGACACTGCTTGCTTAGGAATCGTTTCAAAATCTCTCTATCATCTAGCGTTTAGAGAATATTGCAAGGGATACACGATGGAGAACAAACGATTGCTCTGTTTTTCAGATTTGAAAATTCGTTTTTCGATTATAGCTTCGCCTTGTTCTAATATCGCCTAGAAACATTGGAGCTCATCACTGTAGAGGCTCGCTTAGATATTGGAAGCCTGGATAAATGTTTGAGTTCACTAGAACGAAATGCAGAGGAATCGAAGAGGATTCCCATGCGGATCTAGAAACCAGGCAGTGGTTATTGTCTATGATTTGTTGCTTGTCCATTCATTCCATGGCCTTCGACAATATATTCCCTGTGTTCGTGAGCTTTGAATGAGCCTTCGAGTGATGAAGATCTCTAGAACTCGTCCAAATAACTAGTCTACAGTTCTTCCTCTAGTGACCAAACTATGAAGTTTTCGGCGAAGATTAGAGAATAGGAAACGAGGTTAATCAAAACCTAGCCTCTTACTAAAACTAGACTCAATCTACCAAGAACTTCTATCAATTAGAGTAAACCAAGCAATTCAGAAAACAATTCAATAATCAAATAATCAACACACAATTTGATAAAAATAATAATTGAATGAACTGAGAATTGAATGTGACTAATGTCAATGTATATAATTGATCTTTGGAATGTATTACATTGTTCTAGGGTTAGAAGAACTTATCAGAAGAAATAGAAGAACAAATGTAGATATAGACTCGTCAAAATCTCCTTAGTTGTGTTTTTAATTTGGTTACTTTGCTCTCAAGTCTAATTCTCTCTCTAGTGTAAGTGTAAACCTTGCAAATGATCAACCGTGCCTCAAATTAATGAGGTTATGTCTTTATATACCTCTTTCCAAGGGTATATTTGAGACATTGTGTTAGGATCTAGGTCGCCGCTGGTGGACCGGGGGTTGGACCGGTTAGCGGTTCTCACTCGTAGGGTGGTGATTAATCCGGTTAGAGATTAACACCGGGGTTTCAATACTACACAATCTGTCACAAACTCTTGAACTAGGTTCAAGCGCGGAAGAGGTTTGCTTTCAGGTTGAAGCGGTACACTTGTATGATAGGCACGGTCGGTTTCGGATGATGAAGATTTGGAGATGGTGGGTCGGTTTTGGCAATCTGGATGTTCGGTATGGTTAGTATAGATTCGGTTTGGAGCGGTATGGTTAAGTTAGTCGGTTATGTAATGAAGCCAACGGAAAGTAAATAACACAAAAGGTTTTATGGATGTTCGGAGATAAAACTCCTACGTCACCCCTTCCTCTCGAAACCGCGAGAAGGATATTCACTAAGGAATACAAGTACAATCCGATCGAGACTTATTTCCTGCTCGATAATACTCTTACAATTCACACCGAAATTGTAACACACACTTAGAATTTAGCACTTAGGCTTTCTTGGAATAACACAGTTTTATCACTTGTAGTAAATGCTCTCAACGCTTCACTTGATGTCTCTTAATGTCCCAATGTTTGTCCCGCATTTACTCTTCTTCAACTGCCTCCTTTTATAGGTGAAATATGCCAACGGTCATATTTCACTACCTTGAATCTGATTGGCTGGTCAGCGGTGCAGTGATTCAGTGTCTCAGACCTGCGGTCGTCACAGACCTACCGGTCTGTTCTTCCGGTCTGTAAGACAGACCTGCTGGGTTTGTCTTTTACTCAATGTAGGCACTGTCTGTTTGGACAGTTGTCTGTACTTTGAAGATTTCCTTTCTGGCTTATCCCGAAGTAGAAGGATTCGGTAGTACGGTTTTTTTGCAGCCTACAGTCTTTCCTCAGACTTGCATGGATATGGAAGTATTCAGTCTGTTCCTTTGGTATCATTCTCAATAGATACCCGAAATGTCTTCTTGTACTAGTCGGCCACTTGACTTGGCCGAATATCTTTTGGTAGTGAAGTAACCGGACTTCTTCCGGTTATTCTTGTCTTGTGGATGATTGGTTGTTTGATGGTTCCGGTTTTGAGGTTTGGCCGATCCTTCCTTTGTGCGGTCACGTTCCGAATACACTTGATCGGTTTGGTATCTTGACCGGTTAGGTTTCTTCAGTCCGTTCTTTTTTCATCCGGTCCGGTTCCTTGTTCCTGCATGGGAAGTTTGTTTAAGTTAGGTTTATTTGACCCGGTATGAATTTATCTAACAATTTCTCCCTTTTTGATTATTTTATTTAAAATTATCAAAATCATGTAAGTTTGCAACCGTAGGCCGGTTGTTTTGTTTGGCCGATTTTTGAAAAAGACGTAGAGACTTTTTGAAAAATTTTGAGGGAGGAGTTTTGGAAGAGTCTTTATCTTTTATCTAACAATTTCTCCCTTTTTGATTATTTTATTTAAAATTATCAAAACTAAGTAGAAATGCAAAATAAGGCCGGATTCAAAAATAACTTTATATATATTTATAGATGACCGGAAAAGACAAAGCATAAATACTAAGGCAAATAAGAAAAGGAAGTATAGTCCCTATTCAGAGTCTGTGAATTCATAGGCACTCTTCTTTTTCTTCGGTATCGGTTGCGGTTGCCTGGTCTGTTGGGAAGATCGTTGTCTTTTGGACCGAGACCGCAGCTGTTCTTCGACTTCGTCCTCGACTAGGTCGGCTTGCTGCGTAGTACCCGCAGTGATTGGTTCAGAGATTTCATTGAACATCTCGGCAATCTGAACTTTCTTAGGAGCCGGCCTCTTTCTTTTTGTCGGTGCTGAAGCGGAGGCGGCCGCCTTCTTCTTCTTCTCGTTTGCCTTTGCAAATTCGGCCAGGTTCCGTTTTTGCTCTTCCAATCGTGCGGCATCCTCCGCAGCCTGACTGGCCACTTTCTCGGCATACCCTGGATATAAGACCTCTGCTCTTCTTATTCTTTCGGCTTCCAATTCTGCTTCGGTTAGTTGAGACGATCGCGGCGCCTCTTTATCTTTGCTATCTTCGGCGTCCAGCGCATCCTGGACCCGTTTAGCAACCTGAGCATCAGCTTCTATAGCCGCGGCGTCCGCATTCTCCTTAGCTTTTAGGATTTCGGCCATCTGTGCAGTAAGTGCCTTTACTTCGGCTACGAGGCTCTCGTTCGATTTTTCGAGTTCTGAGACCCGGTTCATTGTCGTGTCGACTTGTTCAAAGTCCTTCTTTAAGTCCGAGGTCATACCTTCCAGAGTTGCGGTTCGCTGAGCCCATTTTTCGCGCTCACCGGCCTCTTCCCACAGTCCGGTGCTGAGTTCTGCTAGGCGTGCTTGATGTTGATCCAGGAGCTGTTTTGTCACATCGGTGAACTTCAGGGCCGAATCAAATATGGTGTTGCATTTATCCTTGAACGGTTGAAGCTTGGACACGTCGTGTTCTTGAACGCGGTCATCGATCCGTTCTGTTATGGATGCGTCAAGCTGCTGAAGTCGGTCCTCAACCCGCTCCGAAACTGATGCTTCAAACTTTTGAAGTCGGTTATCAATCCATTCTTTAGAAGCCCATTCTTTAGTAGGATCCGAGGCGGTGGCTTCCGGTGGTGGAGGAGGAGTTGATTGCTCGGTGGGATCTGGATCGGCTCTTTCATCGAGATTTAACAATGCATCCTCTTCATTTGGAGGTTCTAATGTTGCCGCATCCTCCAAGTTCGCAATTTCCAAAATCGGTATCTCTTCTTCCAGTATCGGTTGCTCATCATCCAATATCGGTGCCTCAACTTCCTCCCTTGGAGGTGTTGGATAGTCAAGTGGAAATTCTTCGATTACCGGAGCGGTGTATACCGGAACTTGTTTTTGATTGCATATTGCTTCCAGCCGCTCTATTTCTTGACGTATTTCCAATTTGCCCTTTTCAAGCTTTGCTAACACCCGCGGTGCTATGGTGCACACCGATCCGCCCTCGTTATATTCTTCCGTAATTTTCCGGATGCGCCTTCTTAGTTTCCGAAGATGGCTTCTCGGTATCAGGAGACAGGTTCGGCATTGTACCTCCTGAATTGTATTGGATTTTGTGAGGCGTAAGATCATGTCCTCTACTTCCTCCAACCTGTCGATGCATTTCTGTTGCGGGAAGCTCGGTAGGATATCTTTATATTTTGTATTGAACCGGTGCTCATGCCACTCCAAATATAAGTCTATAACGTCCTCGTCTCGCTTGTTGATGCCGTGAAAGATATTCTGGGCTAGTCTTTCGGCCTCGGCTTCGTCGGCCTCTTCCCTGTCGTGGCCTTCATCATTGGCTCCTGTATCACCCCCTTCTTCACCCTCGGTGGTCTCAGGATTAGCGCTTTGTTCGGCATCGTTCGGACTCCGAGCCGAATGATCGTCGTCATGGACCGTTCCATCTTCGGTCCTCTCCGGGTCGGTTTCCTCAGGGGCCCACTCCTCATCCTCTGTTTGTTGTGGTGGGTCTACGACAATTATCTTTTCTTTCTTCTTTCCTCCGGTCTTTGCTTTTGCCGGGGCATCTTTCTTTGCGGCTTTCTTCTTTCGGCCACCTGTGGAACTGGAGGCCGACTGCGTTCTTGGAAGGAATTGCCTCGATCTAATGAGGCAACGTTTTAATAGCTCAACACCGGGACCGACGTTGAGGTTCAAGTGGAGGAAGATCTTACCGAGTTGCACGGCATATCCCCACGACCGGGTTGAATCCGGTCTCACCATGTCCATGAGGTTACCGAACACTGATCTTGCCCAGTTAACCTCTTTTCCTTCCAACAGACCGTTTATCATCTTAATTTTGTCTTTGGTGAGATTGCTGAAATTTCCTCCCCTTGCCAGTATCGCCCTGGCGAAAACGTCACACGCCGGGATATATTCCGGTTTCAGCATTTGTTTACTTCCGGATGTGGTGATCGGCTCATTGGTTGCCGATAAGGCGTGGCAAGCCGTCTCAAAGGTATCATCGTCTATTTCTGCCGTTGCATCCTGGCCGGTAGTTGGGAGATGCAAGCTCTCGGCCACCAATGCTTCGGTGATCTCGATTTGGGAACCGCAAACCGTCGCGATGATTCTGTCGTAGGAGATGATTGCAGTTTTGAAGAATTCTTCGACCGCATCTTTGTAAATTACGTGAGGACCGTCTAGGAAATATCCCAGACCGGTTTTGATCAGCAGGTCAATAACTTCCTTCGCTTCGGTCGTCCCATTCTGCCGGATCTCCTCGAAGTCTACTTGAGAATAGAGTTTGAACAACGCCGAATCACGACCCATGTTGAAGAGTTTGAGAATGAGAGAAATCGGCTTCAGAGAGTTTAGGAAGCTTAGAGAGAGAAAGTTAATTCGCGTGAGAATGAAAAATATGACCGAAGGCCCCCTTTTATAGGCACGGTTTGGAAGCCCAACCGTCCCATCATGAGTGGGCGGGAATTTTCCCTCCAAGATGAAAGTTCTCCAAACTATGGGCGGTAACTTTGAGCGGGAGATTTCCCTCCAAAACCATTTGCCTATGTCATGGATGACGCATTCCTTTCTTTGAGACCGAATGATTGAGCGGTTTTTAAGTCTAGACAGACATTTTGATTAACAGTTTTAATCAGATTTTATGATACCGGATGAGAGCGAGGTTATTTTTCGGTTACTTAGATAAATGCGCAAAGAATAATGTGAAACGGTCATTGAAACTAAAACGATATTTTATTCAAGAGACCGATACGAAAGAGTACATAGAGAAAACCGATAGAATGATACGAAAGATAAGCACTTAAAAAGTAAGCACCATTCTGGAAAACTTCTCTTCCACCGCATCTGCATCAAGAATATTTGAGTGGGAAGCAGGTGTACCCGGTCCAAACTCTGGCCGGTACTTGAGAATCAACTTGCTGATGTGAGGTGCATAACCGAGACCTTTCTTGGTCAGCACCATGTTCTTCAGGTTTTGAAAGAGGACCGCTGACCAATTGATGGTCGTTTTGTGGTAGATGTGGGTCATGATGTTGTAGGTATTCTGTGAATACCGCTGATTTGGGGATTGACACAGAATAGACCGAGTGACAATCTCAAGAAGGAGCTGAGCATTACGACAGAGGCGGGTTTTTAACCCATAGGTTTCCACTGGATCAAGGGTTGCAGAGCAGAGTAATCCATAGTAGAATGCATCAAGTCCCTCCATAGTCGGGAAATCAGAGAACCCTTCTTTGGGCAGATTGAAAAGGTTGGCAAATTCGGCTTCATCAAGCCAGAAGGTGTGGTCCCTTACCGTAGAGACAATGTAGTCGCCCCTGACGCAGGCACTTCTGAAGAATGCCTTGACATCCTCAATCAGTACAGGACCGGATTCTTCGAGGAAGGTTTGAAGGCCGGTAACAATAAGGCATTCAAACATGTTTTTCTTTGGATGGTCATAGTCCCATTCTGCCAGACATGAGTCGAAATCGACGCTTAGAAAGTTTCCCAAAGATCGGCTCGGCATGATTATGGTGTTGAGAGAGAAATTCAAGAGAAATACAAGTGATTTGTACTTTTGGATGTGATAAAATGAAAAGAGGTTGGCTCCTTATATAGGATCGGTTTTGGAGGGAAAAATCTGAGCATTGATGGTCAGTTTTGTTTTATTAAGGAAGAGAATCTTTCCCTTTTCAAGATGCATGGGGAAGCGGCGGATTGCAAGGCCCGAGGTAAGTATTAGTTGGGAAGTGACCAGATTAGTTGGAAATTAAATATGCGGGTGGTTGGGAGTTATCTCATTAATTGGGATTATCTTATTAAATGCATTTAACACATAACCGATATTGATTAGATAGAGGCCGAAAATGGTAGAGATAATGCCGAAAATGACATACATAAATGATGAAGTCAAGAAAAGCACAAATAAAACCGAAGGAGACATGGATGAAGCCGATATGATCAAATTTGAGTTGGTTAATGATACATCCGGTACATGCTGCAAAACGACCGGATGTAAGAAGGAGTGACTTAGCGAGCGCGGGAATTAACATCACGAGGGGAATTGAAGTTTCTCCTCCTCCATTCTCTTTCAAACCGATCGTAGAATGAGTCGATTACTTCTCTGGTGAACACCTGACCGTGGTTCAAACCTTCGCCGGGACAGGTTGGGACTCCAAGCTCCTCAAAAAGTCGGCTTATCTAGGGAACAAAGGCCACTGACCGGGTGCCGATTATCCAAATAAGGACGTCAAACAGTACCCTAGACCAGTTGACCGGCGTCCTGGTGATGATGGCCGCCATCATGTTGAAAGTTGCAGCGCAATATGTGTTGGTGACATCTTTTCCAAGGATGCCCCTTCCTATTATGTCATTGAGGAGCTGATACTCAGCCCTCAAGAGAGATTTAGAGCCATGATCATCAACAGGCTCGTCCGACCGGGCAAGGGAGAGAGAGACCTCAGCCTTAATATCGGCCGGAGGGTTTAGGTCTGTTAGCCCTTGTTTGGGCAGATCGAAGCACCGAGCGAAGTCCTGCTCGGTGAAGTCAAAGAGAATACCCCCAACCTTTGATTGGATATGGGTATCAAAGTGGGGCGTCCCCCGGTATACCCTGGCATTGTAGAAAAATTCCAAGACTGATTCAGGGTATATTGTTTGCCTGTCATCCAGAAAATGCTGGAGACCGGTATCTTCCAGTTGTTTGATCATCCGATACACCTCATAATGATCGGTATCGGAGCAAGATTCAAAGTTGACTTGGAGAATGTTTGTGAAGAGAGACATTTTTGCCTTAGAGATAGAGAGGGTGTTTTGTTTTTGTGAGTGTTTTGGTGAGTGAATGCTTCCTTTAAATACTGGTTTTGGGGCTAACCTATTATCCGGGCATTAAATGAGATGATATGTATTGACCGCAGGATAAGAAACTTTGCATAAAATAGGCAGGTTTACAGTTCTAGGTGTCGGTCATAGGCCTGAACTGTGAAGGATATCAAAAGATCTTCACGTCTTTTTAGGCGCGACCTGTTTTACTTGGAAAGGGCAATGTTGCAGAACAGATACCTTTAACTTCTGATAACTATTCCTCTTCTGTTTGAAATTCAAATGATCTGGGGTAGCGTGCTTCCGAGCCGGTCAGACATCAGTTGTTCATCCCGATGCGGTTATTTGGTGCATGCACCAAGTAGCCGGTCGGTTTACTTTCTCTGATAGACTGGGCGGTTCTTCCGCAAACACCCCGAAGATTCAAAGTTCAACTTCTTAGGAAGAATTACCGGTTTGTCTGTCTGAACCGATTTCCCTTTAATTATCCTTTAGAAGGATTTGGCTAATGTCGGTTAAGCCGAGAGTAAGTCTAAATTGAGAAAACTTAGCTTCCTGCAGCGGCTTCGTGAAGATATCGGCCACTTGTTGATCGGTCGGTACGTATTCCAGCCGGATATGCTTCAACGTGACATGCTCCCGAATGAAATGATGCCTTATGTCGATGTGCTTGGTTCTGGAGTGGAGAACCGGGTTGTAGGTGATTGCAATGGCACTTGTGTTGTCACAGAAGATCGGTGACTCTTCGGCTATGATACTGAAGTCCTTCAGCTGCTGTTGGATCCAGAGGAGTTGAGAGCAGCAGCTTCCGGCCGCCAAGTATTCAGCCTCTGCGGTTGATGTAGCCACCGATGTCTGTTTCTTGCTGTGCCATGACACCAGTCGGTCACCTAGGAACTGACATGTTCCACTGGTGCTTTTCCTGTCGATCTTGCATCCTGCATAATCTGCGTCTGAATAGCTTGTCAGATTAAAGGATGAGTCTTTTGGGTACCACAGACCGACATCAGGAGTGCCTTTTAGATACTTCAGTATCCTCTTTGCGGCTGTGTAATGGGATTGCTTTGGATTTGCTTGGAATCTCCCACACACACCAACTGCAAACAGGATGTCCGGTCTACTTGCTGTCAGGTACAGTAGGGAGCCGATCATGCCCCGGTATGCAATCTGATCTACTGATTGGCCTTCATCATCTCTGTCCAGTTTAATGGATGAACTCATTGGAGTGGCTGCCGAGGAGCAAGTATCCATCCCAAATTTCTTCAAAAGCTCCTTAGTATATTTAGGTTGACTGATGAATGTTCCTTCCTTGAGCTGTTTGACCTGAAGACCTAGGAAGAAACTTAATTCTCCCATCATACTCATTTCAAATTTGTCAGTCATCATTTTTGAGAACTTGTCACAAAGCTTTGGATCGGTGGAACCGAAAATAATATCATCTACATAAATTTGAACAAGTAGGATATGTTCCTTCTTTTCAAACTTAAACAAGGTTTTATCCACCGAACCGATGGTGAAATCATGCTCTAATAAAAATGCGGTTAGCGTATCATACCAGGCCCTAGGTGCTTGCTTTAGACCGTATAAAGCTTTGTTCAGCCGGTATACATGGTTTGGAAATGCAGCATTTTTGAAACCGGGTGGCTGTTCAACGTACACTTCTTCACGTAGATCACCGTTCAGAAATGCACTTTTAACATCCATTTGAAAAACTTTGAAGTTTTTGAAAGCAGCAAATGCAAGAAAAATCCTAATGGCTTCAATCCTGGCTACAGGAGCAAATGACTCTTCAAAGTCAATGTCTTCTTCCTGTTTGTAACCTTGAGCCACTAATCTGGCTTTGTTCCTCGTGACCAAACCGTCCTCATTGAGTTTGTTTCTGAATACCCATCTTGTTCCTATGACCGATTGATCTTTCGGTCTGGGAACTAAGTACCAGACTTTACTACTCTCGAACTGGTTTAGCTCTTCTTGCATTCCCAAGATCCAATCCGGATCTGACAATGCTTCATCTATTCTTTTCGGTTCAATCTGGGATATGAAAGCAGAGTTAAAATATCCTTCCAGAAGTTGACTCCTAGTTCGAACAGGTTCTGAAGGGTCACCTATAATTTGCTCAAGGGGATGTTTACTATTTCTTCTGAGATTCGGTTCAGGAGTGTCTACCAGGTTTCCGTTTGTTTGATCAAGGCTAGACTTGTCGGTAGGCTGAACGAGATTGTCAGACCGACCGACTCCCTCGGATTGGACCGAAGTGTCAGCTTCCTGTTGTGGAACGGCTTGATCCGGCTGGGTATCAATATTACCCATTAGGTCATGGACAAACCGCCTGAAGACCGGAGTCTCATCTTCACTGTCAGAATGAATATCGTTATTTTCCAGTCTGTTGTGTAGATCAAAGCATGAAGCAGTATTGCTTTCAACCGATTCATCGAAAACAACGTGAATTGTTTCCTCCATGGTTGCAGTTCTATCATTATATACTCTATATGCTTTACTTACTGACGAGTATCCTAGCATAATGCCGGTATCGGTCTTTGCATCGAAAGCGGTGAGTTGGGTTTTACCATTTATATGAATGTAACATTTGCAACCGAAAATTCTGAGGTACTTGAGTTTAGGAACTCTGTTAAAATAAACCTCATATGGTGTTTTGTTGTGAAATCTGTTTATTAAAGACCGGTTTTGTGTATGACATGCAGTATTGATAGCCTCAGCCCAAAATTTCTGAGCAATGCCGGAGTCGGCTATCATAGACCGTGCGGCTTCCTTGAGAGTCCGGTTTCTTCTCTCGGCCAGGCCATTTTGTTGAGGGGTCCTAGCGCTAGACAACTCGTGTCTAATGTCGGATTCATCAAGATATGCAGTTAATGTACTATTAGTAAATTCGGTACCTCGATCACTTCGAATGCTGTTGATGCGAGTTGATTTTTCATTTTGCAACCGCTTGAGAAGTGTGATCAGGTTTGATACGGTTTCACGTTTAGATGGTAGAAATATCACCCATGTATATCTAGAATAATCATCAATAACTACCATGGTGTAAAGCATACCTCCTAGGCTAATGACCTGAATCGGTCCAAATAAATCCATGTGAAGAAGATCTAGGCATCGACTTGATTGAATATTTCCATTACTCTTAAAAGATGACCTAGTTTGTTTACCCATCTGGCATGCTGAACAGACCTTATCCTGGTTAAATACTATATCAGGAATACCTTCAACTAGCTTTTTACCGCGAATGTAGTTTAAGGTTTTCATGTTTAGATGGTTTAGTCTCTTATGCCACAGCCAGGTTTGATCAGTCTTAGCTATCATGCATATAGGAAGTTCTACTCTTGTTTTCCAGTCTACCTTATAGATGTTACCTATCCTATTTCCGGTTAGTAATACAATACCTTGAGAGTCCTTAACTAAGCAAGCATGTTTAAGGAATTCTACCGTGTATCCGGCATCACACATCTGACTAATACTGAGTAGATTAAAACGTAGGTTTTCAACTAGAAGTACATTATCAATAGTTAGATTTCCATGGACAATTTTACCCTTGCCCACAGTTTTACCCTTTGAGTTGTCACCGAAGGTAATCAGAGCACCGGTTGCTGATCTGATGTTGATTAGCAAATTGCTATTTCCGGTCATGTGCCTGGAGCAACCGCTGTCCAAGAACCATTCGGAATTTCCTAGCCGCTTCTTTGGATCCTGCAAAATATACATATTTACAACTGTTTGGTACCCACATTTACTTGGGTCCACATGCGATTAGTCCCTTAGGTACCCAAACTTTAATAAACTGGACGGTCTTCTTTGCTAAGGTTTTAACTGTCCTTTTTACACCTGGTCTGGTGTGTTTCGGTTTTCCTTCAAATGACCTAAATGGAGATGGTCTTTGATTCGATGATCTATAGTTTGACCTACGTGGCTCAGGAAAATCTTTCTTATATTTGAGGATTTCTGCTTTCCTTTTCTCAAGGTCAAGCCATGAATCGGTTGGGCCAACGTAATCGTATTTTAGCTTCTCTTCCCTATAATATGCGGTTTCCTCTTCTTCGGCTGTCCAGGTGCTCTTAAGAAATTTTATAAAGGGGAGGTTTCCTTTTCTAGTGGTATGATTCTTCTCTATGGGTTTTCGGTCTTTAGAGCTATTCCCTGTGTATCCTAGACCACGCTTACAACGGGGATGCCTATAGTGTTTATTCATATTCTTTACTATATCGCTAGATCTCTTATAGGCGGCCATCGTATATTGAAATCGGGCATTTTCTTCCTCGGTTAGTTCTCCAGTCGGTTCACTAGGTTGTTCGATTTTAAGATCTAACTCGGTTTCTAGGGTGTGGGTATCATCAGGTTGTATGACTTCCGGTTCGGTGATGATAGGTACCTCTGGTTCTATTGGAATAGGTACTATGGGATCGGGCTTGATGTTGAGGTGTTTAGGTAACATGGTCAATAGGTTCTTATATTCTTCTACCATGTCATTCAATGCATTGTATAACTCATCTTTAGTAAATTCCTCACAGGGAGAGTCAAATACCTGTTCCTCATTGGCCATGAGGCACGTGAGTTCATCGTCACTGTCACTGCGAGCCCATAGACTTCCTCCATCGTCGGCTATCAGTGCTTTCGGTACCTCACTTCCTTCACCGGTTTGTTGATAATTGTTTGTCATTCTGATAGTCCGGTTTCTGGGTATCCCTCCTTGGTTTCCTGCATTCCCACTTAAAATGTCCCAAACAGTTACAGTTGTAGCATCTTACATTGGATTTGTCACCATAGTAGTTGTTTGTCGGTTGGCTCCTTTTCATGAACCTCCCAAACTTCTGTGCGAGCATGGCCATGGCGTCCTCAGTAAACTGTTCGGCTGTTCTGATAGGTGCAGGTGCAGGAGCCGGTATCGGTGCAGGTGTAGGTACAGGAGCAGGTACAGTCGGTTCTGTAGATGTGATTAGTGCTCTGGTTGATGTTGAGGCCGAGACTTCCTCTTCGGTTCTAGATTTCATTTCGAACTCGTATGCCTTTAGATCTTCGAATACATCGTATAGTTTCATCTTACGTAGGCTCTTTGATTCCCTCATTACCATTGTCTTTATATCCCAGGCACTTGGAAGAGATCTCAAAGCCTTCATAACTACCTCTTTATTCTCATACTTCTTGCCCAGAGTTGCTAGTTCATCTAACACACCAGTGAACCGGTCACTGTATTCCTTCATAGTTTCTCCTGGTTTCATTTTGATGCTTTCGAACTTCTGTGTAGCCATCATTATTTTGTTCTCCCTTGTTCTTTCATTTCCTTCAAAGATCTGGATGACCGTGTTCCATGTCTCCTTCGCAGTTTTGTAATCTCTGATCTTGCAGTATGTGTTTCTGTCTACGCTGTTGGAGATCCGGTTTCTTGCATGGTTATCCAGATTGTTCCTTCTCCTATCATCAGCCGTCCATTCTTTTCTGTCTTTATCAATGACTATCGGTCCTTCGGTTAGAACGGATTCCATTTCATCATCCAAGGTGACTAGATGCAGGTGCATGCGTGCCTTCCAGTTGGCAAAGTCATCACCTTCTAGCATTGGAGGCCTATCCTGATACATGTTTGCTTGAGTATTGAAACTAACTGCTCTGATACCAATTGTTAGGATCTAGGTCGCCGCACCGGGGGTTGGACCGGTTAGCGGTTCTCACTCGTAGGGTGGTGATTAATCCGGTTAGAGATTAACACCGGGGTTTCAATACTACACAACCTGTCACAAACTCTTGAACTAGGTTCAAGCGCGGAAGAGGTTTGCTTTCAGGTTGAAGCGGTACACTTGTATGATAGGCACGGTCGGTTTCGGATGATGAAGATTTGGAGATGGTGGGTCGGTTTTGGCAATCTGGATGTTCGGTATGGTTAGTATAGATTCGGTTTGGAGCGGTATGGTTAAGTTAGTCGGTTATGTAATGAAGCCAACAGAAAGTAAATAACACAAAAGGTTTTATGGATATTCGGAGATAAAACTCCTACGTCACCCCTTCCTCTCGAAACCGCGAGAAGGATATTCACTAAGGAATACAAGTACAATCCGATCGAGACTTATTTCCTGCTCGATAATACTCTTACAATTCACACCGAAATTGTAACACACACTTAGAATTTAGCACTTAGGCTTTCTTGGAATAACACAGTTTTATCACTTGTAGTAAATGCTCTCAACGCTTCACTTGATGTCTCTTAATGTCCCAATGTTTGTCCCGCATTTACTCTTCTTCAACTGCCTCCTTTTATAGGTGAAATATGCCAATGGTCATATTTCACTGCCTTGAATCTGATTGGCTGGTCAGCGGTGCAGTGATTCAGTGTCTCAGACCTGCGGTCGTCACAGACCTGCCGGTCTGTTCTTCCGGTCTGTAAGACAGACCTGCTGGGTTTGTCTTTTACTCAATGTAGGCACTGTCTGTTTGGACAGTTGTCTGTACTTTGAAGATTTCCTTTCTGGCTTATCCCGAAGTAGAAGGATTCGGTAGTACGGTTTTTCTGCAGCCTACAGTCTTTCCTCAGACTTGCATGGATATGGAAGTATTCAGTCTGTTCCTTTGGTATCATTCTCAATAGATACCCGAAATGTCTTCTTGTACTAGTCGGCCACTTGACTTGGCCGAATATCTTTTGGTAGTGAAGTAACCGGACTTCTTCCGGTTATTCTTGTCTTGTGGATGATTGGTTGTTTGATGGTTCCGGTTTTGAGGTTTGGCCGATCCTTCCTTTGTGCGGTCACGTTCTGAATACACTTGATCGGTTTGGTATCTTGACCGGTTAGGTTTCTTCAGTCAGTTCTTTTGTTCATCCGGTCCGGTTCCTTGTTCCTGCATGGGAAGTTTGTTTAAGTTAGGTTTATTTGACCCGGTATGAATTTATCTAACACATTGTATTTTGTTGAGTTAACTCAACTAGTAACTCACTCAATGGGTCACCTTAAGTTGAGTTTGAGTTCATTTTTGTTGAAGCCAAGCCCTTCGTGTAGGTAACCCGTCCATATTCATTCTTCAATTTGAATCGGGAAAAATGATGGAGTGTGGACCAAGTTATGTATTTTCAAAGTCAAGCTTCTTTTGAATTTCTGATTTTAGCCAACATGGATCAACCAAATCTTTAAACAACTATAACTTTCGATTCAGACCATCTTTGAGGATGAGATAGGGTGCATTAGAAATATATTGAGGTTGGCTAAATATTTCGTTTTTTCCAAGAAGTCTGAGAAAAGACGCAAGTAAATGCAATTCTAGATGGAGCCTTGTGGATCTTGAATGGAATAGTCTGGTGTACGGGTAACCTAACGTGGGTTTTAGGTCGAACCATGGGTGCTACTTATTATCAAATGAAATATAACTCAAAGATCTATCCAATGGTAGCTCACTTGCATGAAATGGCCAAGCGAGTGAAATGATATGATTTTTCAAAGTCACACCAAGCTTCAATTCGCTCCAAGACTGAAGTGGGTGAACTTGCATCGAATTGTCGGGCCAAATAGACCACCTTAGCCAAGGAATGGAGACACGGGACGGGTGCCATTCGAACGAGTTGTGTCTTAGATTCCTGCCATAGGTCACAATCAAAATTCAAAGCTTTATGGCTTAAGTTATAAATTTTTAACTACAAGCATGTCTGGTTTGATGCCATATTGGTCACATTATTTTATACCACCGATTTCAAGGGGTTAAGAGCTTTAACTCAGTTGTGGATACAAATTAACCTTATATAGGACTCTTAAAGCTTTCATAATCATCCAAAATATTATACTCAAAATTCATAATTTTTTAAATCAGTTAATCCAAACATATTAGGTCTCCCGAATTCTGATTTTTTTTTATGAAAAATGGTTTTGGATGCACAAACAGGCCCCGAGTTGGTTGTTTGATACATTTTGTCCAACATCAATATTATACTCAAATTCACGATTTTACGACCATTCATTCTGAAGATATGAAAACATCTGAAGTTCGAGTATTTTTTGAAAATTACAATTTAGACCGCTTTTCAAGGGTCTTTCATAGCCAGTTCTAAAAAGCATTTTTTCTAATTTTTTCTCCTCTGGTCCAATAATCATGTATGATCATCATATTAGATCGGATATATTTATTTTAATTTCGGAGTGAAAAAATTGGGTGTTTATAAGTATAAGACTTGGTATTTTCCCCCTTTTAAATCTTTTGTTTAATTGCTAAATTAGAAAGTTAGTTTTTTTAGTAAGTCAGTTATAAAGTTACTTAGCTTATAATTTTGAAAATTAATTAGTTAGTTAGCTTAATTAGATGTTAGTTATGATTGAATTAATAATTTTTTTAGTTAACATTATTCTTATTTTGTAGGGACTTTTGAAAGGAAACCGAAATATGGAGAGTTATGGGTAAAAGAAGTCCAAGATCCATCAAGAAGGGTCAAGATCCATGAATAATGGTCAAGATCAATGAGGAAGGACCAAGATTCATGAATAATGACCAAGATCCATGAGGAATGGCCAAAATCCATCGAGAAAGGCCCAGTCAAAGAAGGACCAATTTCAAAATTAAGAAGGTCCAAGTCCATGTCAAGGTCAAGTCAAGGCATAAGTCCAACTAAGGGACCCAACCGGTAACCCACCCAAAATCCGATCCAAGATCTAACCAAGAAGAAACACATGGAGCCTCCTAGAACCTTCTAGTCGCGTTCCATAAAGAAAGGAAGGAAACACTTGCCATTTGAATTCAAAATTCAAATAGCTAAGTCATAAGGTCATAACCATGAGGTGTTTTATTTCTATTGGTCGAGACATGATACCTCACTTCATTTAATTACATGTGAAGAGGAGAAGCATCCACCTCTTCCATTTTTTTTGAGAACGCTGGGTTCCGCTACTCCTATGGAGTCCGACTAATCCCCGCGGGTTAAGTACATAGCCCGCAAACATACTTAACCAATTAACCAGGCGCAGAACTTGCCGCCTGACGGGCTCGAACCTAGGACCTCATAGAGGCCTGGGGGATATCCACCTCTTGTTACCACTAGGCTAGAAGAGGGGATCCTCTTCCATTTTGATGACATGTCAAGAAGGAAGTCAAGGAAGTCAAGCCCCCATCCAAGAAGAGTGTATATAAGAGAGTTGTTGGCATTTTGAATTCAAATTCAAATGTCTAACAAACTCCACATGACTTGGTAAGGTAGTTAGGAATGGGCCTTGGGCCTTAGGGTTTTCTAAATATTTCTTATAAAATCCAATCCTAAACCAGTTAGTTACACACCCTTCTTTTCCATTGATCACACCCTTAGGATGCTCACATAGTCTTTCTTTTCCATTACTCACGCCTCTAGGCTGCCCATTTATGTTCTCTTCTCTAAGCCTAAGTAAGAACACCAACCTAGTGTGGTTGGCCATACAAATTCTTGCTTAAGGTATTTTTTTCCAGTCCCTTTGAGGATAAAAAACTACAATTCTGTATAAGGTTCTCGATTCCCTCTTTAGTCTTTGCATATTTCATCCAATAAAATCATGCATGTTTTGCCTTATTTTTTTCTTCAAATTGTTGTATGTTGCATGATATTTGCCTTGATTTAAACTTTCTACCTAACAACATGTAAACAATGTGAAATATGTATGTTATATAAATAAATAAAAGCATAAAACTAAACAAGATCAAGATCACTTGCCCAAATTCGGTCTTAAAATAAACCATTTGATCATGCTCGGTCATGATCTTCAAGTTCAGATTAGAATTAGAAAAAAATTGGGCTTAAAATGTTTAATTCATATTTTGAAATTTGAGCCCAAAATATTTTAATTCAACGATGAACAAGAAATAATTGACCATAAAATATCAAGAAAAAAGCTATAAAAAATAACCAAAAGGGCTCCATTTTGATCATCATAGGTCAAAATTTTCAAGTTTTGTTTTCAACTCGGATATTTTAGGGCTCATTGTGTTAAATATGGTTATGAACTTTTGAGCCCAGAAATATTTGAGTTTAATGATGGGCATAGAACATTTGATTGAGAATAGTTAAAAAATGAACTAAAATTTTAAATGCACGATAATTTTAAATTTAATAAATTCAAAACTGATATTTCCTGCACTAATATTGTTTATATTGTATATAAACCAATCTAGCCCAAATATATTTGAATTTAAGATTGAATGAAGGTCATAGATTAGAATAAATAAATTGTAGTCTTTGTTTATTGCAATATGTGTTTATGTGATTTGACTACTACCATTTAGAAAATTTTGAGTCATTTGTTTGTTATCTTACAATCAAAACTAGGGTTTGTCTAGTTTTGATTATTGACCCTCCTAATTTTTGGGTTTCTTAATGAATTAGTGTTGAACCGTTTTCCAAAAAAAACCTCATATTTTGAAAAAAAAACAAAGTTTTCTGCCTTGTTCTTAGTTTTCTTTGATTCTAACTCGGTCAATAATTTGATTTTATTTTATATTGTTGTTATGTATTATTAATATTTGAGTGCAATTATATTTGAGTTTGTAGCCATCCATGGCTACCAATTAGTTGGAAATTAGGTTGTTTCGACATCAGACCGAGAATATTCAAGAACTGTTAAAGCAACTTTTGCTGTGACGCTTATGACTGAGAATGGAAGCCGGTGACCGAAGAAAAAGAGCCGGTGATTAAGGATTCAAGTGAGCGTTGAAATCGACGCTTTTCTAACTCTTGTTTCGTGTCTTGTAGCAGCCTTCGCAGGCGACCGAGAAACACAACCACACAACCAAGAATTTTAGCCACGCGATAGAGAAAATGAGCTAGCGACCGAGAGCTTCTACCTGCGCTGCTTTTGATGCTTCTCTTGATGAATACTTCGCTCCCTTGCTGATGTTGCTCGCCTAGACGAGAGTTTGAGCCATGATTGAGAATTTCATGTTGCGAACGAGTTTTTTGCACTAGCTAGACCAAGGATCCTTCCTTATTGCTTGATGTTGGTCGATGCTAGGATCGAGAGTTACATGTTTGATGTCGACCGATGCTACGACCGGGAGTTACATTTTTTCTCGGTCGCAAATGGTTTGTTCGTCTTTTATTTTTATTTTGTGCATAAACTTAAGTTTATTTTATGTTTTGGGTTTTTGTTTATTTTAAATGTTGTAAGTTTGTGATTTATTTGATCCTAAGTTAGAAAAATTAAAAATCCAAAAGAAAATATATAAATGCCTCATCTTATGTAAACTTCCACTTTAACAATTCTAAAAGTCAAGTAGTCTTAGAATAACACTAAACATGAGATTTCTAAATTCTTAATATCTTAACTTCTAGGATAATTTATGTGTGGATTTATATTTCTAGGCTTTAAGTTGTTTTCATTTTGTACATTGTTTTTATTTTATTTATTTATGTACATAAACACACAAGAGTTCATTCAAAAGTGAACCAAAAAATCACTCTTAGTTGAAGGTTATGATTTTTTTTTAAAGTAAAGCGTAATATATATTTTAAAATGGCCAAAATCGGGTTAGTAAAGACTTATGAGGCATTGTGGGACATAGTTTGTCATTTCATTAACCATTTCATACATGTAATCAAACACCGAATCTCTAAATGTGGCATGCATGCGCCTAATTTATCTCATAATTTAAAAAAAAAATAGATGCCAGCTCTCTAGTCGTGAGGTTGTTAAAGTCGAAAAAATTTAAATAGGCTTATTATGATTGACTTCCCATTAAAAATCACAATCTCTTCTAGATTCGACAGAATCGTAAGTTATGGAGTCATCCATAAAGCCTCACTTGCTACTTTAATTTTCCGATCACTTAAAATTAATTCACACCTCACAACAATCTTTCTAAAAAACGTGAATTCCAAAAAATCAAACTTTCATCGCGACGTTAAAAATCGAGCACAGGGGACGGACGCTAGAGGTTGAAGATAGGATGAATCATGTTAGAATTGATGTAATCCAACCAACTCATCGATGTATCCTGCCTTTTTCAAAGTAGTTAGAATTGAGTCTCCGTTTCACAATAAATTGAGAGGGGAAACTTTTTATTTAGACAAACCCAAAGCTAAAACAAGTTTATGAAAACATGTGCCACATTTGCTGTTACTTTATCCCGTTAATAAAGAAGTTGAAAAAAACATTAATATTCATCATTTAGATGATTTTTCTAGTGCTTTCTCGAGTATATGACGATTCACTTTGTTAGATTAAGTTAAAGAAAGAAAAAGGAGGGAAATTATTAAATTAAGATTAAAGAAGAAATATTTAATTAAGTTAAAATATGAAAACTGATTTATTTGATTAAAATGAACTTAGGATAATTAAAATCAATATGACATAGTTTGATGATGTGTTGATAAATAAATAAAACTAAGTTATGCAAATATTTAATGCGCAAGTAAAGATGAAGAGGCGTTAGCAGCAAGGTTGCCAACATTAGAGTTGACTTCAGCATGTTGGCAGCAGACTTGCTTCAACAATAGAGTTGAATTAGCGCTGGCAGTAGCCTTGCTTCAACAGCAGAGTTGAAGAAGCATTGGCAACAACCTTACTTCAACAGTAGAGATGAAGAAGCGCTGGCAGCAGGCTTGCTTCAACAGCATAGTTGAAGAAGCGCTGGAAACAGTCTTGCTTCAATAACAGAGTTGAAGAAGCTCTAGCAGCAGCCTTACTTCAACAGTAGAGTTGAAGAAGCGCTAGATGCAGCCTTACTTCAATAGTAGAGTTGTAGAAGCGCTGGCAGCTGCCTTGCTCTAATAGCAGTCTAAAAAAGTACTAGCAGCAGGCTTGATCAAGCAACAATCTGAAGAAGCGCTGGTAGAAGCCTTGCGCTAACAACAGTCTAAAGAAGCGTTGGAAGCAACCTTTTATTAACAACAGTTTGAAGAAGTGCTAACAACCGTGTATCCAAATAGTAGTGTTGCGCAAACAACTGGGTTGCGCCAACAACAGAGTTGCCAACAATATTGTTGTGTCAACATTTGTGTTGCGCTAACAATTGACTTCTACAATAGCTTAATACGACGTATGTACAACTTCCACGTACACGATTATTCTACTAGCTTGTGCAGTACTATTCAGTACACCACGTTCTACCAAATATTACGTGCACTACAATCATGTACGCCACGTTCCAATGAATATTATCATTATGTGCACTATCCCGTACACCTAGCGTACAACCATCGAAAATCTGAACAATATCTACGAATTAGATTCGACCGTTGCTACGCTTCAAATATAAAAAGGCACCATCGTACAACGGTGAATCTCTCTCTTCTGCTCTCGATTCTCTGGCTTTTCTTTGGTGATCTCTAACTCATTGTTCAAGCTATTATGATAATTACTATGTTAAGATGAGCGATAATTTCGTGCATTACTTGATAGTAATTTCAGTGTTGTAAGTTGAATAGAAAGTTGTCTGTTCAACAGAGTGTGATAGCTATGAGTTCAGAATAGACAACTGTTAAGACATGTGATCTGAGTGGGTTTGTGTAGAGGATAAACAAATCAAAGTCTTCTAGTGGAATCCATCTGGAAACAGAAGAATGAGTGACGTATGAGTTTTATCTCCGAACATCCATAAAATCATGTGTTATTTCCTTACTACTTCTTACAATATTTTATTTGCCGCTTCAAATCTAGCAAGCACTTTTCGCACTTGAAACCATTCAAGAACTTTCTTCGATTTCTCAAAGAATAAAAATAGATTTTCAATCTCTAACATGATTAAAATCGCATTGAAAGTGAAAATTATCATAACAATATTCAACCCCCCTTCTATTTTTGTCACCGATCCTATCAAGTGGTATCAGAACCAGGTTTTCTATTCTCAAGCAATTGCAGATATCTGAATCATGTCTATCCTAAATAAAATTCCAATGTACTCAAAGGAATATTATGATGACTGGAAGATCAGAATACAAGCTCATTTGGTCGCTCAAGATGATTATATGTTGTATGTTATCACTGATGGTCCCATGAAGAATCTGAAGGTCATCATAGCCACAACTACAACTAATGGTGCTCCTGAGATGAAGGAGAATCCAAGATATGAGTGGACTGCTGAATACAAGAGGAAGGTTAACATCGACAACGTGGCCAAAGACGTTCTTTACAAGACTCTAAACAATAACATGTTCTACAAAATTAAGTCATGTTCTACTGCCAAAGAGATTTGGGAGAAACTGCCAAACCAAAGAAAACAAGTTGATGGTTGCCACACAAAAGTTTGACAACATCAAGATATTTCCTGGAGAGATAATGACTGAATTCGATGAAAGATTCAGCAGCATAGTCATTGAGCTCTCAACTCTGGGAAAGACATACAACAATAAAGAGGTTGTTATCAAAGTTATGAGAGCTTTGTCTAGAGAATGGGATGTCAAGACGATGACGATGAGGGAATCCAAAGATCTTAACAATTTGAGCTGTATGTTTTGTTCGCCGATCTGAAAGCCTATGAGTTTTAAATAAACTCAAGTATCGAAGATGAGTCATCCACATCCGTCATAAAAAAACACCGGTGACTGTTGAAGAGCCACCTGTTGCGACAGCTGCGAAGTCTACTAAGAACATCTGCGATGACACTATGTCACTATTTATCAAGAAGTTTGGAAAATTCATGAGGAAGAATCATTCTAACTCTAATTCTAATAGAAACAACTTACAAAATGAATCTAAGGCTAACTTAAAATGCTTTAACTGTGACAAACCAGGTCATTTTAAGGTCGACTGCAGAAAAACCAAGAGGGATGACAAGAAGTATTTTGATAATAAGAACAAGAAGGATTAGAAAGCTCTGCTAGCTAAAAAAAATAAGAACAAATGGGCTGACAGTGACTCAGATGACAACTCATCAAATGAAAGTGAGGACGAAGGTGTCAAATGCTTCATGGAAAATGACAATGAGGTATTTGACTTTACCTTAGATGAGTTTACAAGAGATGATATAACTACTACACTCAATGACATGGTCATTGAATACAAGAAACTGTCAGGCTTTTTTAATGAAATAAATTGGAAAAACAAATCTGACAGTAAAAGTTCATCATCTCAAAACACTGAATCAAAAGTTTTAAAAAATAAAATAAATGAGCTCTCAATTCATAATGAGAAGCTCAAAGAAACAATTCAAACTCTTTCTGCTGAAAACCAAACATTAAACTATGTGGTTAGTTCTTGGACGAAATCTGGAGATGCCGTCAAATAGCTGATTATGCAGCAAAGGCCTGTCTGATACAAATCCGGTCTAGGATTTGTTAAGGCAACCCAGATGAGTCCATCAAAAAGTTGAACCCAATAAAATACGAGCTTAAGCCCATAACCTTTGTTAAGGGAAATTTAACTAACATTGGAACTAACCAAAGCTGCGATGATTTGACTTTAAATGATGAACTTAAATATGTTAAGCCAATTGACCAAAAGTCAAGCTGGCTTAAGCCCAAGAAGAGGGCAGCCAGCTGGTCTGTCAAGCAAAAACTTGATAGAAAGTCAAGAAGTTTTCATCAAAAATCTTCTCCTGAAGTCAAGGGATCATCAGCAGGCAGGAAGACGTTTGTCGAGTCTAAATCATACGCACTATTAACAACACAAAATGGGAGATTCATAAAGATACTCAAATATGGATCCCTAAGGGACTGATTAACCATGAACCCAAATGAATATGGGTATCAAAGTTGTAAATGTATATATGTGTAGGTAAATCAGGACAGCTTCCTGAAAGAATCTATTTGGTATTTGGATAGTGGTTGCTCATGGCACATGACAAGAAACAACCGGCTGCTAACAGACATAACTAAATGCACAGGACCGAAAATCATATTCGGTGATAATAGTAAAGGTAAAATTGTGGGTTAGGGTAAGATTGTACACAGTAACCTTACTATTAATAACGTACTGTTAGTAGAAAATTTATGTTATAACTTGATTAGTATAAGTCAGATGTGTGATAACGGGTAAACAATAGATTTTCAAAAACATACAAGTCTTGGTAAAGATCAGTAGGGGAATACCCTACTGACATGAAGTAGAGTAAAAGGGATCTTTCCGCGAAGATTGATATTATCAGTATGTAAATTGCCGAAGTAATAGACTTCCTCAAGCATGCAGCAGATAATCGTATAGAAGATGCTGATGTTAAAAAGGGGGGAAACTGGTATAAGAGGTAGATCAAGTAGGGGAAGCATGGACGAGGAGGAAGGGGGAACTTTTAAGGGGGAAGGCTGAACGAGGAGGAAGGTAGAAGGACAAGGAAGCCAGTTGAAGGCTCAAGCTACTCAAATGAAGAAATTAAAAAGGGGGGAATTTTCTTTTTACACTATGAATATTTTGTTTATTCTTATTTATATATATAAATTTACCCTTAGTTTCATGTGTTTATAACTTAGTTTTAACATCATCTAAAAGGGGGAAATTGTTATATTAAGTTAAAGAAATAAAAATGGGGGAAATTATTAAATTAAGATTAAATAAGAAATCTTTAATTAAGTTGAAATATGAAAAACGATTTAATTGATTAAAATTAACTTAGGATAATTAAAATCAATACGACATAGTTTTGACGATGTGTTGATAAATGAATAAAACTAAGTTCTGCAAATGTTTAATGCGCAGGTAAACTGAATAGGCGTTGGCAGTAGGGTTGTCAACAGTAGAGTTGATTTCAACATTTTGGCAACAGAATTGCTTCAATAGCAGAGTTAAAGAAGCGCTAGCAGCAGCATTGTCTCAACAACAGAGTTGAAGAAGCGCTGACAAAAGCCTTGTGCTAACAATAGTGTTGAAGAAGCGCTGACAACAGCCTTGCTCCAACAGTAGTCTGAAGAAGCGCTGGTAGGAGGCTTGTTCAAGCAGCAGTCTGAAGAAACGCTGACAGCAGCCTTACGCTAACAGTAGTCTGAAGAAGTGTTGGTAGCAACCTTGCGCTAACAGCAATATGAAGAAGCGCTAACAACTGTGTAGCCAAACAGTAGTGTTGTGCCAACAGTTGGGTTGCGCCAACATCAGAGTTTCCAACAGTAGTGTTGCAACAGATTAGTCTGAAGGGAACCGTAATTAAACGTGTCGTCTAATCCCATTAGACCAGGTGGTCTAATGGATCCTGCTATTAGACGGGGGCGTCTAATTTCATTAGACGAGGTCGTCTAAGTGAAAAATGTCTAATGCCATGCTTAAGTAGTTGCTTGAAGCTAGCATCCGTCTACCCACAATCAACTAGTTGTACATACTCCTACTCCACTTTCCAGTGAAGATCAGTACGACAGCCAGTTGCAACCAATTGATTAATGCCACATAAGAAAATATTCTTCCCACTACTTGTTTCTTGTAGGAATATCCTAGAAGAATATTTGGCGCACTACCAGATTGGTACGGCCACGATTCTGGTGCTCAAAGTCTGATGTGTACTTTGGAGGCGTTCCAATAGAAGCTCGCCACGTGTCATTATGGAAGATTCGACCGTTGGTACCTACTCTCTATTTAAAGATCTTCAAGGACCACGGATGAATCATCGATCTATCGATACTCAGAGAATCATACACGAATATACAAAACTGATATACAAAAGAGCTGCTTTCTTGCTTTACTATGTGTTTATCAAGAGATAGTTAGAATCAAAGCATTGTTTTAGCTGAGTGATATACTTCATCATATTGTAAGTTGAACAGAGTCTGTTCTGCTCAATAGCGAGCTAATCGTGCAACTGTATTTGATTCTAAGAAACGTATAGTGAATCATTCTGGTGGATGGAATAAGGGGTGACGTAGGAGAGTTTGCTCCGAACATCCATAAACAAACTGCTGTATCATTTTCATTCTGTCATCTTCTCATTCTTCGGTTCTTAGCTTCAAACCTGAGCAAACGTTTCCGCACTTGAATCGTTCAAGAGTTTGCAAGGGTTTGTGTAGAATAGAAAGTGATTTAAATCCTTAACAGGATTTCTATCAAACCATTTTCCCGAAGCCGTCATCAATAGCCAGACCCAGGGGCGAAGTCAGGATTTGAAACCTACCCGGGCTAATTTTTTATTAAAAAAATCTATCCGGGCTAGTTTTATAGTTTGCTGTCACCAATGCCTTTTAGCGACGAAAAATAACTTTTTAGCGACGGAAAATAACCAATAACGACGGTGATTTACCGTCGTTATTGATAAAATACATAAGGCTCCCCGGGCTACAGCCCGGGCCAGCTTGCACTTGGCTCCGCCCCTAGCCAGACCCCCGTCTCTATCGATTACGTCGATCCTATCACTTTTATCTGCCGCTTCAAATCTAGCAAACACTTTCCACACTTGAAACCGTTCAAGAGTTTGCTACGATTTGTCAAAGAATAAAAATAGATTTTCAATCTCTAACAGGATTAAAATCGCATTGAAAGTGAAAATCAGCACTACAATATTCAACTCCCATTTTATTGTTGTCACCGATCCTATCACCCTTTTTAGCAGCAAAAGAGACAAAATTATTAGATCTTGAGTTATTTTTCATATTTTCAATAATAACTTATTTGATTTTTTATATGAATGTACTCTCGATTTGTACGTTTTTTTTACTATTTTGACTATATACGTAGATAATCAACTATTATTTGGCAGGACATTTTCCGACGTTGCTTAACAACCCTTCAGCTAAAAATAATTTAAATTAATGCTCAAAATATTTGGTAAGATATTCCGACACTATTTTATTAGTTCGTTCGAGTTGCTTTAATTCAACCCTCATCGTTTAAAAAATCAAATGAGTTCGTTCTTGAAGTGAATCTCAACCAATGATGATCGTTAAATCTTCTTTATTGAGAATTTTAATTTTATAAATTATTATTCTTTAATATTTAGGTATTTTTATTTTGTATTATTTATTAACTAATTTCATATATTTATTATTAATGAAAGTTTTTATTTTGAAAAAAATAAATATTTTAGTTCTCTTTTAATTTAGAAATTTTTACATTGTTGAAGATGCTGTGAGAGAGAGCAGGTTTGGGCTTAAATCCGAAGCCCAGTTATGAGCTTTCTAACCTAAATAACACTCTTCAGTTCTGTCTCTCCCTCCAGCCGTCGTGCTTTGCTGATACTCCCCGGAGGCTGAGAGAGAGAAAGAGAGCGAAGATGCAGATATTCGTGAAAACCCTTACAGGGAAGACCATAACCCTTGAGGTCGAGTCATCAGACACCATCGACAATGTAAAGGCAAAGATTCAGGACAAGGAAGGTATTCCGCCGGATCAGCAGCGCCTGATCTTCGCTGGAAAGCAGCTTGAAGACGGTCGAACCCTAGCCGACTACAATATCCAGAAAGAATCGACACTTCATCTGGTTCTCCGCCTTCGTGGTGGTGCGAAGAAGAGGAAGAAGAAGACCTACACGAAGCCAAAGAAGCTCAAGCACAAGAAGAAGAAGGTGAAGCTCTCTATTCTCCAATTCTATAAGGTGGATGATGCTGGGAAAGTGACAAAGCTCCGAAAGGAGTGTCCAAACGCTGAATGCGGCGCCGGAACGTTCATGGCAAATCATTTCGACCGTCATTACTGCGGTAAGTGTGGACTCACCTATGTTTATCAGAAGGCAGGTGGCGACTGAATTCATTAATCAACTTTCTTTTAATGCAACTTTTCAATCTGTTTTCTATTACTGTTCTTCAATGATACTGGCTTCTGAACTTAGTTTTTTCCTATCATCAACTATATGAGAATTTTGTAATGGAAAAGGAACTATCTTGGGTTCATAGTACACCTATGCAATTTGTCTGTTTTGGCGTTTTAGAATTCACATTACAGGGGAGAAGAGAACTAACTTCAATGATTATTTTATTTAGTCATCATTTTCCTATAGTTTGAGATATTTTCAAATCCAAGATAAGTGTGTTTTTGATTGCTTTTAATCTGGTCTTTTTTCATACTTTAGGTTTTGATTCCTATTTCTTTTTGCTCAAATATCTGGTGGCAATTGTCTCTTATACAATGTTATAGTGCCTACATTATATTTTAGGGATTTTATTGATTTATTTTCTTGGTTAGAAATTTGTGTTTATTCTTTCTAAGAAACTAGAATCACTCCCAAATGACTCCAGTTATGAGACATTTGATTATTTAGGAAAAAATGTTTCTTCTTTATACCCCCATCTTAATGGGTTTATCAGCATTGTTGTTGATTTTAAGTGTGAATTCAATATAATTTTTTTGATTTATTAAGGTTTTTCATTGTTTTGATTTATTATGGTTTTTTCATTGTTCTGAAATCGTTTTGGTTATCAACTCAGTGTTTTGGGCGAACTTTGGTCCGATTAGTTCAACCGATTGAATCACTGGTTGAATCGGATTTTAATTTTTATATTATTTGAAGATAATAAATAACAGAGAAAATACGTTATTATTATCGACTATATGAATGATAAACCTCTCATTTCTTAATTTAACCATGGTTACTCTTCAACCTTAATCTACACCATCACAGTTCACATGACGTCTTTCTTTTTCTTCCCATCTCTATCATTTGCTCACTTTCATTTGAACCTCATTCAACACTTAATGGGCAATAACCATTTGAAGATTTTTTGAGGGTTAAACGTTGTCACTAAATTTATTCTAAAAAAGATGAAACTATATAACCTTGTGGAATCATTATTTTGTACTTGTTTAAATTGTGATTATAAGCGGAAATCCGAAGCTGAAATGGACGACCGACAGAAGTGAGCACAATTTCAGTTGGAATAAACAAGTTAAAGACATGTATAGATTGTTCACGCAACCGAAGTAAGGGAAATAAGTAAAATAAGAATCTAAGCTTTGGAAATAAGCCAATCATAGGCTGTACATTCATATTCAAGATGTTTACGGAGATAAGAGTGACAAATTGAGTAGATTAGCTTGGAATTTCAGCTACCTCCTGAGAACGGTGAAGATGCTACAGAGATGGCGACACATAAAGTCCAAGAGGAGAAGATGCAGTCTTCTTGATGCGGAAACGATCAGAGACGAGGTCCCTATAGAGGAGGAGAATAGAAGTAGAACATATCGAATAGAATAAGGGATAACCTTTCCCACCGGAAATTTTTGGTTTGAATTTTCGGTCGAATCGTACGATCCGACCGGTTCAAAAAGTAACCGTATAGAAGTCATAAGTCGGACTGCTCATTCAACCGTTTCGCAGTCGGACCGGTTGAACCGCTGATCAAACCGCATATTTTAAGACTATAATTTTTTTTACTTTAGTTCTCTATTTAGTTTTAATTTTTTTTATTCGATCTTATATAATGTTCATCTATGAAAAAATGATCATTTTCTTTTTATATAATATGTTATTTAAGAATATTGAAATATATAAAATATAATGTTTTGAAAAGTTAAATTAAAAATTATTATAAAGAATATATTATTGAAGTTATATATTTAATTATGTTTAATAATTAAAATTACTTTATTCTTTTATTATTATTTTCTTGTATTTTGTTTTTTTATTATGCATATTATCGTTAATGTATTTTTCATTAAATTATTTGAATTTTTATAATGTTTTATATTATAAAATAATTATATTATATATTTTATCCACTTTTTTATATTAAATAATTTCTTCAAAAATATGTATTAAATGTTAATTTTTTATTATGTCATCTGCATAAGTTTTTTTAATCTACATCGTTTAACAAATATGTGCCTTCCTCCTATTTTAATAAAATATGTTATTACCGAAGTAATGGGAATGAGCAAATGTATTAAGTAATTTGAATAAGCAAATGTAACAAATTTGGTATCATCATCCATTTGGATAAGATGATCATCAAAAACAAGAATGATCATATGACCTTGTTTAGTTGTGTATGGATTTTATATTTATGAAGATATGATTCAATCTTAAGATTGAAACAAGAAAAGATTATATTTTTAAATTGTTTTTAATTTTATAAATGTAGTTTGTCAAGTAGTTTTGGATTAGATAAATATAACACAATTACAAAATCATGAATACAATAATAGATTTGTAAGTAAGTTGTGGATAAATTTAAAAATTTGTAATAAATATAGTTTCTTCCCATTAAACAATATTTGTTTCTATTTTAAAAAATAAAAATTATTTTATATCAAACAAGTTTTTATATAGAAAATTTGACGAAATGATCCAAAAAACATCTTAAATGCGCTGCTGCGCATAAATTTAATTGGGCAAATGTCCACTTCAAAATATTCTGACGAAATTACCCCGGTCGTGTAAAGCGAAGGGCATAATCATCACGCGAAGGGAAAGTCTGTGAAATTACCCCGTCGCGTAACGCGAAAAGCACGATCGTCACGCGAAGGCACGATCATTCTGGACTTTTCACATGTTTTTCCTTCGCGAGACGATCATGTCTTTCGCATTACGCGACAAAAATAATTTCGACATAATATTTTGAAGTGATCATTTGTGCAATTAAATTTACATAGGTCAAATAACACATTTAATAGTTTTTTAGGGTCATTTCATCAATTTTCCCTTTTGTTTTAGGGAAATTTGACAATATGACCCTAAAAATATGAGTATTTTGAAATTTAACCTTACTAATTTAGTTTTTGTTTTTTAACCTTTTTTTTATAAATTTTTCCAATTTTACCCCTCAATAACCTTTTTATTTTTTTCTTTTTTTTTCTTTTTTTTTTCTTTTTTTCTTCTTTTTCTTTCTTTTCTTTTCTTTTCTTTTCTTCTTTTCCCCCGCTTTCCCCTTTCTCCCTTTCCTTCCCCCGACGACCGATTGCACTTCCATCCAGCCTTCTTCCCTTCCGTTCTTCTTCTCCGTCACCTCCCTCCCCAGGTCCCCTTCTTCCCCCGTCAGCTTCCGTTTCTCCGACGCCAAGCTCCGCCGACGTTCGCCAAGAAGCCCAACCCTTCCAGCCAGCCTCTTCGTCGATCGCCAAGCCGAACTTCCAGCCAACGGACGATTTGAGGTTAGTTTAGGTTTATTATTTAGGTTTATTGTTTAGGTAATCTTAGTTTAGTTTAGGTTTACTGTTTGAAATGCTGAGAATGCTGAGAATGCTAAGATTGATATAGTTTGAAATGCTGAGAATGTTTATGAATGGTTTGTGAATATTTGTTTTGCATGTTTTGATTAGGGTTTTAGGGTTTTAGTTTATTATGAATGCTGAGAATGAATGCTGAGGCGTGGGGGTTGGGCGTGGGGCTTGGGGCGTGGGGGTGGGGCGTGGGAGTTGGCGTGGGGCGTAGGGCGTTGGGAGTGGGGGTTCGTCATGGGGCGTAGGGCTTGGGCGTAGGCCGTAGGGCGTGGGGCTTGGGCGTGGGGCGTGGGTCTTGGGCGTGGGTCTTGGGCGTGGGGCGTGGGTCTTGGGCGTGGGCGTGGGTCTTGGGCGTGGGGCGTGACCCTTGGGCGTGGGTCTTGAGCGTGGGGCGTGGGTCTTGGGTCTTGGGCGTGGGGTCACGCAATATGTAAAACTAATTAATAAGTTTCTTAATAAGTGAGGATAGCTTAGTTGGGAGAATGTTAGACTGAAGATCTAAAGGTCAGGTGTTCGATCCACCTTCACTATAAAAGTTTTTTTTTTCTTTGCCTTTTACTTTATAATTAATGAAACAACGAAGCAGAACTTACAAAATTAAAATTGAAAATAGGAAAAATACCCAACATTCTCATTATCTCGAATGTGAACTTAAGTTTCTAATATGAGCTAAGAAGGTAATCTTAATCTAGAATGAACCTTGCTAAATCTATATTCTTGTTTTTGTGCTTGCATTAATCGACTATAACAACTTTTATTATACATATCTATGTAACATCAGCAAATGTACAAAGTCTTCTGATTTTTGCAAAAAGAAAGAGGTATTACAGTGTGCAATTGAGGGTCAGTTATGGAGCTTTGTTGTTGTACTTGCAGCACAAAATGGAGCTTTATGAAGTAGAAATTTGAACAAATTACTAATTGTTGTGTAATATATATGTTGTACTATTTGCTGCACTTGAGAAAAGCCTCCAGTGTGTAATGGAAGGGTGGGATTATAAGTAAGTCAGGTACTTATTTTCTCAGTTGTCTCTTTCTCTCAACAATTTGTAAATTGAATTCACTGATGGGATTGTGCAAATCATGTATATTATACATACATTCTTATTATTGAAAAGGAATCTCAATTCTTTCGTTTATATTTTATAAATCTTGTATTTTTTTGTATATATAAAGATTGTTTACTTAAAATTATTGAGAGCACAAAACAACAAATAAGTTGTTTTTTGCCCAAAGGAAAACAACAAGTGCGTAATATAAACAAAATTCATCATTAACCAAAACATAGACAAAAGAAATAGGTTTGAAACTTAGAAACTAATTATTCAAATGGCTTGTTTAATAATTTTCTATTTGAATGACTTTGAGAAGATTATAATGTAATTTTTATAAGTCACACAAACACCATTCATTTCTATTTATACTAATTCAACATCTATGAAAGAATCAATGAAACAAATAAATTACTACACAACAAATAATGAAATTGAATTAATTATTCGCCCCAGGCCCATAACACTTGTACACCCCGAAAAAGACAGTCCTATATAGAAAATTCAACAATTAATATAATATGCATCAAAAGTACATGAATGTTTAAGATTTGTATATTAAAGATGTATACTTGTTCTTGTTACTTGTTACTGATGTGGTCCCAATCATCCCAACCACCATGAGCCACAATATTAGCGAAATAAGTATGAGCGTAAACAATTCTAGAGTATTGGCCCAAGAAAAATTGTACACACAACCATTTTGAAAGAATATTCATACATATCAAAATCATTTCAATGTTGTACACACAACCATTTTGAAAGAATAATTCATACATATCAAAATCATTTCAATGTTTATATATATCATCACTCTGTTTAAAAAATTTCCAATAGAAAAAAAAGTTTAAAAAATTTCCAATAGAAAAAAAAAACTTTTACAGCGAAGGTGGATCGAACACCTGACCTTTAGATCTTCAGTCTGACATTCTCCCAACTAAACTATCCTCACTTATTAAGAAACTTATTAATTAGTTTTACATATTGCGTGACCCCACGCCAAGACCCAAGACCCACGCCCAAGACCCACGCCCCACGCTCAAGACCCACGCCCCACGCCCAAGACCCACGCCCCACGCTCAAGACCCACGCCCCACGCCCAAGGGCCACGCCCACACCCAAGACCCACACCCCACGCCCAAGACCCACGCCCCACGCCCAAGACCCACGCCCAAGGGCCACGCCCACGCCCAAGACCCACGCCCCACGCCCAAGACCCACGCCCCACGCCCAAGGGCCACGCCCAAGACCCACGCCCCACGCCCCAAGCCCCACACCCAAGCCCCACGCCCCACGCCCAAGCCCTACGCCCCACGACGAACCCCCACTCCCAACGCCCTACGCCCCACGCCCAACCCCCACGCCTCACGCCCCACCCCCACCCCCACGCCCACGCCCCACGCCCCACGCCCCACGCCCAACCCCCACGCCAAGCCCTAAACCTAAACTAAAACCCTAATCAAATATACCATTCTCAGCATTCATTCTCAGCATTCATAATAAACTAAAACCCTAAAACCCTAATCAAAACATGCAAAGCAAATATTCACAAACCATTCACAAACATTCTCAACATTTCAAACTATATCAATCTCAGCATTCTCAGCATTTAAAACAATAAACCTAAACTAAACTAAGATTACCTAAATAATAAACCTAAACAATAAACCTAAACTAACCTCAAATCGTTGGGCTAGAATCGTCCGAGGTTTGGCGATCGTCGTTGGCTGGAAGTTCGGCTTGGCGATCGACGAAGAGGCTGGCTGGAAGGGTTGGGCTTCTTGGCGAACATCGGCGGAGTGCAACGGAAGGGAAGAAGAAGAATGGAAGGGAAGAAGAAGGGTCTGGGGAGGGGGGAGTGCAACACGGGTCGGGGGAAAGGGAAAGCGGGGGAAGAAGAAAAGAAAAGAAAGAAAAAAGAAAAAGAAAAAAGAAAAAAGAAAAGAAAAAAGAAAAAAAAATAAAAAAAAATGAAAAGGTTATTGAGGGGTAAAATTGGAAAAATTTATAAAAAAAAGTTAAAAAACAAAAACTAAATTAGTAAGGTTATATTTCAAAATAGCTTAGTTTTTAGGGTCATATTATCAAATTTCCCTTGTTTTATATCATCCTCTATCTCCCCTTCTTTACTCTAATAGTCAACCTGAACCATTTTTCTTAATCAAACAACAAAATTCATTTATTTTAAAATCACAATTTTAATCATGAATTCATTTTGAAGATGAATATAGCAAGCAAATAAGTTTATAAATATAGCTGTAGTTAAATTATATTATATTTCAGAATATGTATATATTTGACACTAAAAAGTGTTTCAATAATATTTATGGAGTGTTTTCAAATAGATTATAGACATATCTAGCACAGATGAAACATGCTAAATCTCAAATTCTACAAAGCACCTGATGAGTTAAGGATATCCAATTGTTTCAATTCTCATACATTTTAAAAAACAATTGTTTGCAAAAGAGAGAAAAAAAAAACTCAAAGTCAGTTTATAACTCTTGTTATTAATAAATAGATACAGTAACAGAGCTATTAAGGGTCACCTCAAAAACCTGTATTATTTATCATCATGCCAAAAACCTACTTCAAAATTAATAATAGTCCTTCTTTATGCTCATGTTAATCTGTAAAAGACTTCACTACCCCTGCCCGACAATTCGGGCAATCCCCACAAGTTGTAATCCATGGATACAAGCAGCAAGTGTGAAACCTATGGCCACAAGGCAAACGTGTTAGCTCTTCCCCGTCAATAAAAGTTTCCAAACATATACTACATTCTCGAAATGCTGTCCACTTTTCATCTTCCGTGCAGTTTTCGCTCATTGTGAAGACCTCCGATTGCAATTTGCACAGGGCCTCTATCGATAGTCCTTCCGGTCTTCTTTTTGTTTGCATTTCAACAAATAGGACATCAGGAACCGAAGGACGTACAGACCATTCACGAGAAATTTCATTCTCCAAAATTGATGTATCGAGAAACATTAAATCATCCGCTAACCTGCCTTGATTGTGGTTTACACCAGATGAGAGCCGGTTGGTTTCCCTATAAGTTATTCAAAATAAATGTACAGCTTGTTAGTTTATTATTATTATTTTAAAAGTTGGCACGCCCCACTTCCACTTCAACTTAGAGAGTTCTTAGTGAAATTGAACCTGGCAAGACTCTTTCTACAGCCACCATAGTGGGTTAAAATAAACCATAAGTATAAGATATAGAATTTAGGACAACTTTCATAAACTCATTATGCATTTAGTTTCTAAAGGAACTATATATATGTGTGTTATCAAAAAATTAGGATCATGATACAATTACAACTCCAATTGGTAATGATCTGACCCAACTACATATGTGGTACTAAAAATTTAACAATTGAAAATTGAAATTGAGATAGAACTCAAAATTTCTTTAAAAAGAAAGAAGAAGGAAGCTAGATTTGTTTTCTGAACTTGCACCAAAATCTCGTGTTGTTAACTCTAATTGCGATAGACTCGTTTTCCTTCCAAAACTTTTAAAATGGCTCAAATTACAAATTGTCATAATTTATTTATTAACTCATATGACTTCTTGATATATACCCTTTACAAATAAATTAATATTTGAATCCATCATTATGACTAAAGAGTTAAATGATTTGAAAACTTAAAGTTGTACATGAAGCAATTTGAGCCATTTATAGAAGTACATGAAGCAAAATGAACTACATGTATAACTAAAAACCGAACATGATCATAAATCCATTGCTATGAAGGGGAGGTAAATTATAGTTTATGTATTCTGATTTCTAATTACTTCAATCTGGCAAGCCTTGTAGTTAGTTAATTAGCTTCCTAAAGGGTGGGTGGGTTAAGTATATTGACCTGTTTCCAGATACTGACACAGACCTCAGCCTCTGAACTAGCCTCTCCCTGGCAAGTAATACAGCTCCAGGAAGTCTACTACTATTCCCTGTATATCGCATCCTATCTCGATTTCCACCAATGATCTCTGAATTGGCTATGATGCTTGAAGCAGATTGACTAGTACCTTCATCTATTAGAAATGATTCTCGTTCCTAGTCAGACAAAATATCACGTTATTTACTGAATTGGCAAAGATTCCAGGTCGAGGAAGCGAGAAATTGGAAAATTTACAGGCTTTACCTGAAGGAGGGAAGGCCGATGAGATGAAACCCTAGAGTGGGTGGAACGGCGAAAAGGCTCGACACCACCGTTGAGATCAACAACGCGATCGATCCGGCCGTTTCCATGATGGCGACGATGGCCTCCGTTTATGGTCCGTTGGAGTGAGAGATCATCCGGTAAATCAAGGGTGTTAGTGCTACGGATGATTCGAGATCTTCGATTATAGAATAGCTCCGAAGCGCTCGTCATGCAACACGCAAAGATTAGGTGAACCTAATGAATTGAAAACGTCAGAACCCTAGATAGGTATACAAAAGAGGACAGCGAAATGGGAAATAGCTACGAACAATTCACTTTTCTTCCTGGAAATCGTAACAGGTCCTGTATGGAGAAAGAGAAAAACTTGGAAGGCGCTTTTTTCTCCTTTCTGTCCGTGTGTGTGTGTGCGCGCGTGTAAGAGAGAGAGAGAATGACTGACTGCTCTCTTTTATCATCATCATCTTCGGTTGGTGCTCTCCCCTTTATTAGGATATAATCATCATCATCAATCCCTTATCCATTTCTACTACTTCATTCTATTTTTAACTTGTACAAATTATTTTTTTATTTATTTTAGTGATTTTTAAGTTAATGTTTTTATAAATATTTCAGGTTTGAAGATTATATATATATAATTTTATAAGCAAATTGCTTTTCCCACCCCCTCCCATATTCCCACTCCCCGCCTAACTCCTTAATTAATTTTAAAATGACTTATTTATCCCTACCACCTTTATATATTTACACATTTCTTATTTTATTTATTTTATTTATTTTATTTTATTTTATTATTGAGTGTTTTTATTAAATATAATTAATTAATTAATTTTTAATATTTTTTTAACTTTATTTATTTAATTAAAAATACAAAATATTATTATTTTTATATTATAATTAATTAAAATATATTAAATATTGAAATATATAATAATTTAATAAAATATAAATATTTAATATTTTATTATATTAATTATATATATATATATATATATATATTAAAATACTTACAAAAATTATTTATCAAATAATAATTAATAATTAGTCTAATCACAATATTTTAATTAATAATATTATATATTAATAATTAGTCAAACATAATATTTTTAATTTTAATTAATAATATTATATATTAATAATTATTTTTAATTTTAATTAATAATATTATATATTAATAATTAGTCAAAACATAATATTAATAATTATTAATATTTTTTATAAATAAAATTATCTATTAAATAATAATTAATAATTAATATAATCATGATATTTTATTTAATAATATTATATATTAATAATTATTCAAACATAATATTTTTAATAATAAGTCTTAATAATATTATATATTAATAATTAGTCAAACATAATATTTTTAATAATAAGTCGCTTCACCGCCGCCCTAAATTAACAAAATCAAATCTAAATAACAAAATTTGTTTTTGTTGATAAATCAACACAGAAGAATCAAATATACTTTTAACATGAATAACCACAATTTCGATCCATTTTCAGATAATTGGTCATTTGAGAATGATGTTCCTAGTGGAGAGAGCATCTCCAACAACAATCGCGATTTTACACCCGAATTGTTTTTGTTAGTTATTATCGTTGTTTTATGCATATTTCTTATTTATTTTTGGAAAAGATTAATATCAATTATAAAATTATAATCAAAACTAATATAAAAAACTAAATTTCTTTCACTATTATTTTATATAGTTATTTGAAAGTAGAGAAGATATGATAAATTGGGCGAAAAGAGCTGGTTTGGAAAATGGTATTGTGGTAGTGATTAAAACATCTGCTAATTTAAAAGGCGGTAAGTTGCCAAAGTGTCATTTAATGTGTGAAAGAGGAGGAAAATACAAACTGCCACGGTATTTTGTCGATGGGCAATCCTTTAAAAGGAATACAGGGACAAAAAAATGTGAATGCCCATTCGAGCTGCGAGGTGTACCAATACCTCCAGAAGGTGTGATGTGGCATTTAAGGGTTGTATGTGGTTTCCATAACCATCAATTAGCAGAATCTATGTATGGTCATGAGTACCCGTCTAGGTTAAAACCAATGGAGCTACAGTTTGTGCTTGACATGGCCAATAGCACCGCACCTCGTGAAGTTCTTAATATATTGAAACAAAGAGACCCGTCAAACACTACAGGGATCAAAACCATTTACAATGCCATTTTCACAAATAAATCTGCCAAACGGGCCGGCCTAAATCAAGTCCAGTATGTCTTGGAGCAGTTAATTAAAAAAAATTACCTCCATGATTACCGTACAAATCCAGACACCAATGAAATTACGGATATTATTTGGGTTCACCCTAAAAGTCTGTTACTTTTTGTCAATTGTCCATCCGTGTTGATCATTGATGCCACATATAAGACCAATGAGTATCGGTCACCACTATTGGAGGTTGTGGGTATCACATCCACAATGCGAACTTACTCGCTTATGTTCGCATATCTAAGCAATGAAAGGGAAGAGCAACTAACATGGTCATTAGGTACCTTAAAAAAGTGGATGCTTGAAAAGGGGACATTGTTGCCATCAGTGTTTGTTTCCGATCGGGATATGGCGCTCATTAATGCCATTGAAATATGTTTTCCTACGGCACGTCACATCCTCTGTATTTGGCACATAAACCAGTGCGTAATGAAAAAATGTAGGCCTATGCTTGGTCTAAAGTGGAACAAGTTTAATGCGTCATGGCACTCGCTCATTAATTCATCCACACAGTGGTCTTACCATCATAAGTGGAAAGTCATGCGCGAGGAGTACAGACGATTCCAGGGTGCCCTAAATTACCTTTGGGAGACATGGTTACACTCTTACAAAGAGCGATTTGTTTCAGCATGGATTGATACATGTATGCACCTCGGGAGTAATTCAAGTCAAAGGTGTGGTTACTTTTTAACTTTAAATATTGTACTATTTAAATTCCAACCATTATTAAAACACAATGCATTTTTCTATTGCAGGGCGGAAGGGGCACATGCGAGACTTAAAATGTATTTGGGGGATACCATGTCATCCCTGGAAACATCTTTTATAAAAATACATAAGATGTTAACAAATCAGTTTGGGGAAATTCAAAAGTCGTTCGAGAGATCTCTCAACATTCCACGCCATACACATTTACATGACAACATTTTTTATCAAGTAAGGTGTCGAATTTCACTACAGGCAATGGAGTTTATTAATGCTGAGCTGAAATGCGCCGAGGAAGCATCTCACCAACTAGCTGGCAAATGCAACTGTTCAATTAAAACAATATACGGATTGCCTTGCAAGCATGATCTTGCACATTATCGTTTCCTTTCCATTCCAATTCCAATACAAAGTATCAACGCTCATTGGAGGAGGTTGTCTATGAACGGTCATGAATACCATGACGACGGAGCACGAGCTAACAGGACATCTAAAGTTGTTGAGATATTAGATGGGATGGATCCACAAATGCGAGAGCAAATGATAGATCGATTTTTTAATATTGCGGATCCATCTCAAAGTACAGTTCGAGCCCCTTCGTACAATACAGAACATAGAGGTCGACCTACAGGAAAAGATGAGCAGAGCAAACGTCGCATACCTTCTTTTGTTGATATATCCACTTCAAGTTCTAGGGCCACTCAAACGAATGCAACGTCTCGAAAGAGAGGACGTGGGAGGGGGTCGGGGGTTCGCAATACTCTGTCGACCCATGATCACCCTCCCCGTTTCACCCTTCCGTGATACCTACATTGAGAAATTACCTACGGTTATGCAGCCTTATATTTCTCATATTGTTGACGTTGAACCTGACGGTCACTGTGGATTTAGGGCGATAGCCGCACTAATCGGATATGGTGAAGAAGGTTGGATTCAAGTACGATATGATCTTATGGAGGAGATTCAACAAAATAAGCGTCAATATGATCAACTTTATCCAGATCGGGAAATGGCAGATAATCTATTAGTTTTATTAAAATATTTCGAGCAACCGGCACCTGAGAGGTATTGGATGGACTGTATGACTTTAGGAATTGTCATCGCATCAAGGTACAACCTTGTACTACATACATTTGGTGAGAATAATTGTAGTTGTTTTACTCACTTACCATTAAGGTCTCCTCCAGTTCCAGACCTAGAGCGCCGAGAAATAGCTATCGCCCTTGTTGGCCAACACTTTGTGCAAGTTTTTTTACACCCTCATTATCCTGTACCACCCTTTCCAATGTGGTGGTGTAATCATTCATCTGACGAAGCTAAAGGATGGGCAACTAGTTATATAACACGTGCTAATTTGTGGTACGAAATAACGGGTACAGGACCTAACGGCGGTGCTGAATTTGGAGGAAATATCGATTAGAATTTTTATTTTTATATTTTTATTTACTTTGGTGTATTTTTATTAGAATTTATATTTTTAAATTTTTATTTACTTTGGTGTATTTTTTTATGACATGTGTACTCTTTTCTAAACCGAAACCGGGTTAAAATACTTAATATTAAGAAATTAAAAGATAAAAAAATCTAGAAGATATATAATTAATTTTAAATATTATATATTAATAATAAAATTATAATAAATTAATTAAAATAAATAATAATTTTATATAAAATAAATATTTTAAAAAGTTAAATATAAAATATTTAATAAAAAATATTATTAAAAATATTATGCATTATCACTAATTATTAGTGTATAATATATTAAAGACTTTATCTTATTTATTTTTATTTATTTGTTAGATAATTTTATTTATAAAAAAAATTGATTTTTATAAGTATTTAAAAAATATATATAATTAATATAATAAAATATTAAATATTTTATTAAATTTGTACACATTTTAATATTTAATATATTTTAAATAATTATAATATAAAAATAATAATATTTTGTATTTTTAATTAAATAAATAAAGTTAAAAAATATTAAAAATTAATTAATTAATTATATTTAATAAAAAAACATAATAATTAAATAAAATAAAATAAGTAAAATAAATAAAATAAGAAATGTAAATATATAAAGGTGGCAGGGATAATAAGTCATTTTAGAGTTGATTGAGGAGTGAGGGAGGGGGGTGGGAATATGGGAGGGGGTGGGAAAAGCAGCTCCCTTTTATAAATATAAAGTAGTTTGATAATGATCTATTGATATTGCTTCTTTAGACCGAAACAATAAATTTCTCGGATATGATGCATACAATTTTTTTTGTTAGTAGAGAATCGTAGATTGAAGAAGAACGACTCATTGACCAACAACAGATATAGGAGGATTTGAGCTCCTCGAGGCTTTCTATGGATCGAAAGACCCAACGAATTGGTATTTACCGGGTCATCTAGGTCATTTCGGGGCAATTTGAAATTCTTGCAAAGTGGAACTATGCAGCACTAGACAAAAATAAATTTATGTACTATATTAAGTTATGAGTTTTCACAACTTTATATAAGTTCAATCATGATTAAATAAATAATTAAAATAATTAGTTTATTAATTAAATTAAAAAGATTCCCGTGCGATTTATACGGATAAAAATATTAAAAATTAAATTACTAAAAAGATTTATAATAATATGTATTTCAATGTTTAGTCTTAATAATTCACGAATAATATATTAAAATAAAAATAAAATTCTCTCATTTACATATCCACAAATTTCATTACAAATTTTAACAAATATCATTCACATACATGTCACGTTCCAAACCAAAATTCATATGTTGAACGTGCAATCGCTGCAAGTTATACATTTAATTTTGATAATAACATGCTAAGCCGAAAATAGATCATATATTTATATTCATAAATACCAATACAATAGTAAGATAATCTCACAATATTCTCAAAAGATATTAATGATACCATATCTTCATCTAGGCTATTAATTCTTAAAAAAATATCATATCCTTGTTTTAAATTATGATGAAAAAAACAAGGTATGCATCATGTAAGACATACATTTGAAATTCTATTCTAAAACTCATTATCAAATGTCTCCAATATCTTCAACTACCTCAAGCATTCATGTTTTATGCATGTAATATCCTCAAATATCTTCACTATTTCAATCATTTTAAACATGCATATTTCTCTTCAAATATAGTCCTTATACAATCGTAAATTTATAGCGTCTTCAACTATGTCTAGTATTTATACTTAATCTAAGGCATATCATCATATATCTTCACATTTCCTAAGTGCTAACCATATTTTATAATTTCTTTATCATTTCACCTCTCCTAACTAATGCCTAAACACTAAACATGCATTCCTTTATCAATACCTATCATTACCTCCTTATCTCAGATTTCCTAATTTATTCTTAGTCCCTTTAATCACTTATCATTAACACCAAATAATGTAGCTTATTAAGACTAAGAAAAGAGTGAAATTTTCCATATCTTGTTAGTGCTTATTTGCCTTAAGCCAAACCAAGTATTCTTTTTTTCTTTCTAGATTTTCTATTTTCTTCTTCACTCCCACTCCCGTAAAAGATTTTTTACCAAGTCAAAAGAGGTAATGACAAGTGTCACACATGCCCCCTAGGCCCATTAACACATCGTGGACCACACTCTTTTTATAAAAATAATATATATTATTTTATATCTCCTTCTGTTTTATTATTATTACAATCACACATCCTTAAAAGAAGTTTGGTCCTCCAAACTTTATACAATTACAGATTCAAACAGTTTAAGATACTTCTTTCTTACTTCATCTTCGAGTTTCCATATGGCTTCTTTCTTAGAATGGTTACTCCACAAAAGTTTAACATAAGAGATAGTTCGACGACGAAGCACTTGTTTTTTTTATCCACAATCCGAATAAGGTTCTCCTCATATGTTAGATCATTATCCAGCTTTAGCGGGTATATTCGATAACATGATTAGTATTATGAATATATTTCTTCAACATGGATACATGAAAGACATTATGAACTCCAGCTAATTGTGGCGATAATGCGAGTTCATATGCAACTTTCCTGATTTTCCTTAATATTTCGAACGACCCGACAAATTGAGGACTTTGTTTTCCTCGTGATCCAAATCTCATTACTCCCCTCATCGATGATACTTTGAGAAATACATGCTCGCCTTCACCAAATTCCAAATCTTTCTACGATTGTCGGCATAACTTTTCTGCCTACTTTGGGCGGTAAGTAATCTTTCTTTAATTACACGCACTTTATCTTGTAATATATCTGGCCCAATGCACCTTCTCTCGCCCACTTTGTCCTAACATATCGGTGAACGACATCTCCGATTGTATAATGCTTCATAAAGAGCCATCTGAATACTAGATTGATAATTGTTGTTATAGGCAATCTCTATAAGAGGCAAATGATCATCTAATGAACCTTTTAAATTGATGATGGATGCACGAAGCATGTCTTATATGACTTGATTTATCCTTTCTGTTTAACCGTCACTCTAAGGGTGAAACGCAGTGCTAAAATTTAGCTTTGTCCCCAACATTAGTGTAGACTTTTCCAAAAGTGAGAGACAAACCGACTATCTCTGAAACAATAGACGACGGAATACCGTGCAATCGTACAATCTCTTTTAGGTATAATCGTGATAGATTGTCTAATGAAAGTCCTGTTGTTACCCGCCAAAAAATGCGCTAATTAGTTAATCGATCAACAATCACCCATACTCCAGTATTTCCCCTTTTCATTTTCGGTAGTCCCGAAACAAAGTCCATAGAAATGTCTTTCCATTTCCATTGTAGAATCAGCAATGGCTATAAAAATCCTACTGGTCTTTGATGTTCTATTTTTACTTGTTGACAAGTGAGACATTGAGAAACAAAATCAGTTATTTCTCTTTTCATGTTATTCTACCAATAATTCTCTTTCAAATCTCGATACATCTTCGTGCTAACCCAGATGAATAGTATATCGTGAGTAATGTGCTTCCTCTAGTACCTCTTTCTTCACTGTCTCATTATTCGGAATAAATAGTCTATTTTGGAACTATAGAAGTCCATCATTATCCAATCGAAATTTGATATTTTCCCATTTTGTTAAATCTCTTTTAACATTCAATAAGTATGAATCATCTTATTGAGCATTTTTAACCTTTTCGACTAGAGTAGGACGAATCATTAAGCTCGAAATATGAATAGACTCTACTCTTGACTAACTCCGACTCAAAGCATCAACGATCACATTGGCCTTTCCGGGATGGTAATTTATAGAAAATTTATAATCTTGAATGAGTTCTAACCATCTTCGTTGATGCATGTTTAACTCGGTTTGAGTGTATATATATTTCAAACTCTTGTGATCCGTGAATATTTCCACTTTAGGCCCCTACAAGAAATATCGCCAAATCTTTAAAGCAAATACAATTGCTCTTTGTTCCAAATCATGAGTAGGATATTTTTGCTCATGTGGCTTTAGTTGTCGGGATGCATAAGAAATAACATGATATTTTTGCATCAAAACACAACCCAATCGAATCCACTATATGAAGCATCACAATAAACACTAAAACTTTCATCCTCCGATGGAATAGAGAGCATCGGGGCTGAAATCAACTGTTTTTTCAATTCTTGAAAACTCTTTTCAGAGTCTTCAGACCATTCAAACTTCACACATTTTTTGGTCAAACTAGTTAATGGGAGAGCTAGTTCAGAAAACCCCTTCACAAACTTTCTGTAATAACAAGCTAAACCGAGAAAACTACGAATTGATGTAACCGTAGAGGGTCTGAGTCATGTTTGTACAGCTTCAACTTTCTTTGGATCTACAGATATTCCCTCTTTAGATATAATATGACCCAAAATGATATGCTATCCAACCAGAACTTGCATTTAGAAAATTTAGCATATAACTTATTTCTTTTAAAACTTATAGTATTATCTTAGATGACTCTGGTGCTCCTCCATATCTCTAGAATATACCAATATATCGTCGATAAATACTATCACAAATTTATCGAGGAATTATTTAAACACCCTATTCATTAGATCCATAAAATCCACATGTGCATTATTTAATCCAAATAACATTACTATGTATTCATAATTTCCATACCTTATTCTAAAAGTACTTTTAGAGATATCGACCGACTTGATCCTGAGTTGATGATAGCCTGATCGTAGATCAATTTTGCTAAAAACGTGAGCCCATTTTAGTTGATCAAACATATCATCAATTCTAGGTAGTGGATATTCGTCACTTTGTTAAGTCCTCTATAGTCGACACAAATATGCATCGTCCCATCCTTCTTTTTATAAACAGTTCTGAGACTCCTCATAGAGAAACACTTGGTCTAATATATCCATTTTCTAATAAATTCTTCCAACTATTTGCGCAATTCTTTTAATTCTGTATGGCCATACGATATGGAGTTTTCATTACTGGTGAAGTCCCCAGCGCAATATCGATAGAAAACTCTATTTCTCGATTTAAGGGGCAATCCTAATAGATCATTTGGAAAAACATCATAAAATTCATTCACAATAAGTACATCCTCTATAGATTTCGCCGTCTTCTCGGATTCCCAAAGAACTACCCAGTAGGATTGACGTCATTTCCTTATCATACGTTCCGCTTTTAATGTTGAAATTATTCAGGGTGGAGTGATAATACGTCGACCCACGAAAAAGAATGTAGGATGTTCAGGAATTTGGAATACCACCTTTTTTCTTATGACAATCAATTATAGCAAGATTTTTCGATAACCAATTCATTCCCAATATGACATTAAATCCACACATATCGAGTACGATAAGATCAATAGGTAACCTTATTATTCTCTATACATACATCACGGGCTTTGCAAAGTAAATTTGCAACTACCTTGTCACCTAATGGGGTTTTCAACAATGATATCAAATTCCCTAGGTTATGTAATCCAACCATGAATTTTCACAAAAGATTGAGAGACAAATGAATATGTCGCACTCGAATCAAACAATACTAGAGTATATACATATGATATGAGAATTGTACCTGAAACCACAACATTAAATGCATTCACTTGTTCTTTGCTCATTGAAAAAGACTCGTGTCTGACTTCTTAGCGATTGAGTTGTCCTATTATTTATATTTACCCCCCACTCCCCCAACTCGATTGGCCTATAACTTCTTGTGGGCGGGTCGTCAAACATTCCTTTGTCTTGAGGGAAACTTGTTATGCGATGTTCATGTTATCCGCAATTAGAACAAGTTCAAGTGATCCAACAACAATCCTTAATTTGATGGTTCTTTTTACAATGTGCACATTGGGGGTGTAGAATTTTGGGGTTTGATAGATCTCAGCTTGTTGAATTATTGGTTGACTTTGGGTTGGTCTCTTTGACCAATTAGGATCTTGGTTTCCTAGAAAATTGATGGCATTGCTCTGTTTTTAGAACTCTCATAGTTCTCTTTTGCGCCTTAATCAATTCTCTTTTTTCTAGTAACGATTTATCCACCACCGCACCGAATGTTTTCAATTGAAAATGAGTCACGATCACACTAATCTCTTCCCATAAGCCCAGTTCAAACTTGGTTGCTTTAACCCTCTTCTCCACCGGTCCATGATTTGGAAAATTTTGAAAGGTGTAAGAATTTAGTTCGATATTCTGACACTGTCATAGTTCCTTGCTTTAGCTCAAAAATCTCAATTTCCTTTGTTGACGAACACTCGATGGAAAATACGTTGAAGTATAATTTTTCTTTGAATATTTCCAAGTGATACTGCCATTTTCGTGAGCGAGTTTCTCTACTTTCCACCTATCGTTTTCATCGTCGCGTAATTGAAATGCGGTAAAACACACTTTCTATATGTCTTTACAGTCAAGTACTTTGAATATCTTCTCCAATTCATCACCCATTTCTCAGCTTTCAAAGGGTCGACTGCATACTCAAAGTAGGGTGAGACCATCTTTCTAAATCTCATCATGGCGTCTTGTGAATCACGTCTCCTTCTTCCATCTCAATGGTTGACAAACTCTCCATTTCCCTCCATACCTAAAATCAACATTATGTTTATTGTTACGTGTCAGAGATGAGGCTTAATAAGGCTATTTTGTGGAAGAGTCTTTATCTAAATTAAACAGTTTGGGGAAACCTTAGGCTCTGATACCACTTTACTATCACGTCCCAACCCAATTCATATGTTGAACGTTGCAGTCGCCGCATGTTATACATTTAATTTTGATAATAACATACTAGGCCGAAAGTAGATCATTCATTATATTCATAAATACTATTACAATAGTAAGACAATCTCATAATATTCTTAAAAGATGCTAATGATACCATATCTTCATCTAGGATATTAATTATTATAAAACATCATATCCTTGTTTTAAATTACACTTTTGTGACAAAATACAAAATACAGAGTGTAGAATATATATGCCTTCATCAATAGTACCTATATATAAGTACTTATATATATAATTAGCTTCAGTCACTTTGATCCTTCTAGACTACTCCAGATCTCTTTCTAAAAGAATTCATCCAATTCGAATGAGCTAACCGTGCTCAGTAGGAAATAACAAGCATTAATAGCTAAATTAAGTTACATATATGATGATGAAGAAGACAAGGTATGCATCATGTAAGACATACATTTGAAATTCTATTCCTAAAACTCAAATAGAAAATCCTCTTTTCTCCATTTTCTTTAACAACAACATACACATAAATACAATTTATCATGAATTAGGAATCAAAGTTAATTATATGAATTAACTTCATTATTCTGAAAGTTTACCTTTAATAGTCTAGCAATCAACTTAACAACACAAGATTAATACATATTCATTTATTAGCTTTGCAGCATAAACACTTATAATGATCCATATATTAGCATGATGGCTCAACGCCCTTAAGTTAGCATAATGGAAAAGCCCTTACAGATTTCAAATGTCAGTGTAATGACATAAGCCCTTAAAGTTCAAATGTGAGTATAGTTCAAATCATTTCAGCCATAACCACATATATATAGTAATAAATAAATTCTTCACATATAGGCATGACTGTCTTCAAATAATCTTAACATTCATATTTCGAATAACTCATATCATCAAATGTCTCCAATATCTCAACTACCTCAAGCATTCATGTTTTATGTATGTTATATTATCAAATATCTTTCACTATTTCAATAATTTCAAACATGCATATTTGTCTTCAAATATAGTCCCTTATACAATCGTAAATCTACAACGTCTTCAATTATTCCTAGCATTTATACTTAATCTAAGGCATATCATCATATATATATATATTCACATTTCCTAAGTGATAACCCTATTTTATAATTTCTTTATCATTTCGGCTCTCCTAACTAATGCCTAAACACTACAACATGTTTCCTTTATCAATACCTATCACTACCTCCTTATCTCAGATTTCCTAATGTATTCTTAATCCCATTTAATCACATATCATTACCATCAGATAATGTAGCTTAATTAAGACTAAGAAAAGAGTGAAATTTTCTATACCTTGTTAGTGCTTCGCCCTAAGTCAAACCAAGTCTTCTTTTTCTCTTTCTAGCTTTTCTCTTTTCTTCTTCACTCTCACTCCCGTAAAAGATTTTTACCAAGTTAAAAGAAGTAATGACAAGTATCACACATGCCCCCTAGCCCATTTAACACATAAGGGACCACACCATTTTTATAAAATAATATATATTATTTTATATCTCCTTTTTTATTATTATTACAACACAACTGACCTCTTTATTCTAAATTCGGCTAACCGTCCATTTCATTCCACTTTTATCACCCCAATAATCGAACTCTAATATGTGACCTTACACTTATTTTGATAAAATCAACCATCTTTTACACTCTCGATCTGCCAATCCGGATACTTTTGAAATTAAGCATCATTTTATATATATATATATATTTTTTTTTTCTTTTTTTAGTTAGTTCAAAAATATTTATATTGTTAAAATGTCCCGCGTTCATCAAATTTGGTGTTAAATTTAAAATATGAAGTGTTATTAGTCTAGTTGGTTAAAGGGTTGTGCTTGTTTTCTAATGTTGTAAGTTTCGAAACATACATATAATATTTTTAATTTTATTTTTAAACCGTTTAAGTTTATGGGCGGGTCAACCCACAATCCAACCCAAATATTCATTTACTCTCACATATATATCCAAATTAACAACAACTATCGACTTGACATTCTGACACACTTTTGAAATTAAGCATCATTATATATATATATATATATATATATATATATATATATATATCAATTAATTAAAATAGTGGGCAAAAATAAAAAATATTTGAAATAAATGTTATAATAATTTTATCCCAAATTATTTTTATAGCTAAAATAATAATCTTTGAAAATAAAAATTGTATCCATTTTATCTCAAAATAATTGTTTATAAAACTCCAAATATGCAAAATAAATAAAATGAAAAGACAATAAATAATATGGTCTATTAAAAATATTTTATGTATTTTTCAGGATGAAATAAAGGCAAAAGAGTGAAGAAAAATCAATTTCAAATAAACTTCAAAGCTGAAAAAAGGCCGTAATCTTCTACAACCGAAATCAAGATAAATCAGTACAGCAAACCACACAACTATCATATTAACTAACACGCGCTTCAACATCGTTAGCCCAAACGCAAATGGAAACGCACAACATTGATGGAACGCTGAAAGAAGACCCATGCGTCTGCGCTTTGGACAAGAACGACATCGTTCAAGATTTCTTGGTGCTCAAACGAAGAAGCAAACAATGATATTTTCGACCCTAGTTTTTCATCTTCTTCACGACAAACTAAATCATCATCGGACGAAATCTTTGATTTTTCAAAGATAGAACTTGGTCGTACTCAACCAAATCTAGTGATTCGAAAGCTGAATGATCACCCTAACATGGTGATCATTTCACCTATATTCATAGGAGCATTATGCTCTAGAACGATCAAGTGGATGAAGAACAAATAAAACCATAATGTCAAAATAATTATTTTGATTTATAATATTAAAATTCTACACACCAATTTATAATATTAAAATAATTATTTTAATTTATTTTTTTAATAAATAAAATTAAAATAATTAACCCCATGGCCATAACCCAATTAATTAGACTAATTATTATGACAATTTAAACCTAATTAATTAAGGAAAATGATCAAAACAAAAAAATAAAATTATTTGGGATAAATGTTGTAACTCATTTATCTTAAAATAATTTTAGAAAAAATCTAGGGATTAAAATAAACAATTTAGGATGAAATGAGGTACCCATTGTATCCCTCAAAATTATTTATTTAACCCTAAAATATACAAAAAAAAAAAATTGACAAAATATTTGTCATGTTATGTTAATATTTTGTGTATTTAAAAAGATCACAATTAAAGCCAAAAGGGTAAATGAAAAATTAATTTCAAACAAACCCTTAAGGTTTTAAATAAAAATAAAATCAGTAATCGAGTGTAAGCCGAAATTCTAGAGAAAAGCTACATCCAAAACTACATCCATCGAATGAGCGCTGGATTGTCATCCAACGCTACAGACGCGCCCGCATAGCCCGTTGTAGCCAAAGACATGTGCGCTTCAGCTGTAGAGTATTGCTAACGCGCACGTTAGCTTTGTACGTCAAAACGCACGGAACGCCCACGCCTTGACGGAACATTGACAGAACACTCTGCAACGCCTCGAAACCGACGTCATTTTGGTCTCACACCTTTTTCTTCATCGCGATCGCCGAAGGGACAGATATTAAGTCCTCATCTTTGATTTTTCAAAGATGGAACATTCTCCACAATCAACCTTTACGACTAATTCAAATATGAAAATAGTCTCATTTCTTCGGTGACCATTTCTACTACTTCAATAGGGGTGATTCATCCCTATTCCGGCAAGTGGCTGGAAAAACATCCAAAATGCCATTAATGACTTTTGGATGATTCAAACAACTTTAAGACTCCACCGACTCAGGAAGACTATAAATAGTCCCCACTCAATCATTCCGAAGGCAAGAGATAACATCTCAAGTCTTAAATCAAAGAAATTCAAAAAATTTCCATTTAAGCTCCAAGCTTTGATTTTTTGGAATTTTCTATTTAAAGCTCTAAAGCTTAGATCTAGACATCCCCAAAAGTTTCTCTAAGGTCTAAGGAGTGTTCTCCAATCCTTGGTAAACGTCCAATTATCCTTTAATTCATATTTTTAGTTTGAAATTGAAATTTTATATTTTAGTTTTCATAAGCTTGTATGTTATCTGGTTTCCATTTTATGGTTGGAAATCGATCTTATGAATCATTTATGAGCTTTCTATGAACGCTAGAACCGATCAATCAGTCTTAAAAAGAAAAAACCCAATTTTTAATTTGGAAAAAAAAATGGGTTTGTTGTTCTTGGATTAATCCTTGAAGATCACCGCCCAAAAACTTTCCCAACATGATTGTAATGATGTTGGGAAACTGTTTGAATCATGTTTGATCTATCTCGATCATATTGAGCAAAATCAAAATTTTCAAAATAATTGAAATTTTTAAGCTCTTGATTTGGTCCAAATGAACAACTAGTGTTCTTGTTTGGTATCATCAAGGATATAAGGTATAATGAAGCTATTGGTTAACTCAATTCACACCTCAAAACAACTTTAAAACTAAAAACCTCGATTTTTGGCTACAAATTGTTTTGAATGAATGGATCATTATCCAAGTCGATGATACCTTGGGTGATTTTTCCTGTGAGTTTTTTTGAAGCTACTCAGGCCCTTGGATCAAGAATCCATGCGTCCATCAAAAACTTCAAAACCTGTAGAGGACCGACAAGTCCGACCAATGATCCTCGATCCGGACCGAAAAATCTTAATCTAGGACCGAAAGGTCTGATAGAGAATTTTTGATAGGACCAAGAGGTCCGACCGATGTTTTTCAGCTAAGACCGAGAGGTTCGATCGGAGACATCAGACTTAGGACTGAGCACTCCTGAACCTAGGACCAATAGTTTTCCACCTAGGGACAAGAGGTCCGAACCGAGAGTTCAAACTTAGAACTGAGGAATCTTGACCCTAACCGAAAATTCCTGAACCTAGGACCGATGAACTTAGCCTAGAACTAGCCCAGGACTAGTGGTTTTTACACCCCGACCGATAAATCCTAGCTAAGGACCGAGAGTCTTTAGCACCTTGATTGAGACTTTTTAACATAGACCGATGAGTCCGACCGAGGGTCCTGGACCCCGATAAATAAAAACGAACCCCAAGGCCTAGGACCCTGGTCCCTAGGCCAATTACTTCCCCCTTTTCAAAATCCAAAATTATTTTTGTAATTTTGGAGCCCCAAACCATTTTCTGGAAATCCCAAAAAATTAGAAAATGATGTCAAAATATTTTTGGGATATTTTTACAAAATAATATTTGATAAAGGCTCATTTGGGATTATATGTTTAAACCTTAACATCTTTAAATGATTGATGTTCTTCTGGTACTTTTCTCCCCAAGTTATCATCAATAACATGTACCACTATTTAAATAGTTATGTTTACAATTATTTAAATAACGCACAAATCTTATACATGTTTAGAAACGGAAAAAATAATCGGTAAAATAAGACGTTATACAACCTATTTTCAAAAATCCAAATTTATAAGTATAGGAGACCGTTTTTTAAAATGGGTACGGAGGATGAAGCGCGAAAGTCTTTCCCGAGTATCACCAAACTCCGAACTTAAAGGAAAACTTGGGGCCAATACGTTTGTACACGTACGCCACTTTGATTGATTTTCAAAAAATCAATTGACAACTCTATTTCAATAAATAATCTTCTTTAAATAAATTATGTTTAAATAATTTAAACAATGAATTAAAAAAAAAAAAAATCAAATTTGTCATTTAAACTAAACACAAATCCCCGAATTATTCAAATTTGAACAAAATTAATTACTTTTATAATTATTATTTTTTTCAAATAAATAATATTTTTAAATTGATTATGTTAAATTAATATAAATAATGAATTTTCTAAAAAAAATCAAATTGACATTCAATTAAAACACAAATCCACGTATATTCAATTTGAACAAAATTAATTATTTTTATAATTATTTAAAAACCTGTGAGATATTATTTGAAATATTTTTAAAGAACTGATAGAGGACGTAAATATATTAACAAGAAAGTGTAGAGATGATGTGTCATCCCTTAATTTGATTGTAAATCTAAAATTCTCTCCAATATTAGATTTTTAATCCCATCAGGGATGACACATCATTCTCTATACTTTCCTGTCAATAATTTACCGCTCTACTATCATTACTCATATTTTAAATAACATTTTATTTAAAAAAATTTTGACACACAATCAATATTGAAATTTTCGAACCTGAACCTTTTATGCGGAACAAAACTAAAAAAGTTTCTTTTTTAGGTTACAATATAAATATCAAAAATTAAATTAAGACAATTCTTCCTCCAATAGAAAAATAAAAAATGTGATTTAGAAATAGTAAAGAATCATAAATTAACTTGTAAACCAAAATCTCCCATAAGCTTCTATTCATTGATGTACTCATTTAACTTGTAAATCCAAGATCTCATATAATCATCATTCTTGATAGTAGTTCCTTGTGTAAAGATGATAAATTTACATTTGAATAGTAATTGAATTTAGTTAAATTTTATAAAAGAATGTTTACTTTTAATTAGACAATATAAATATAAAATATATTAAATTTTAACCATATATATAATTTAGGATTGTAGTTTAAAAGATTTTGTCAAATTTAAGTATTTTATTGTTATTTAAATAACTCTAATTATATATTTATTAAATATATTACTCCCCACTAACACCACACCATTAATCAATTATTTATATTTTTTTATTATTTTTTTACAAATTTTTTATACTTACCATTTGTTATTTTACCAGTCCAACCGTAAATCTGTATCCATGCTCACTCGCACTCCACGGATCCCACACTTTCGACTTATGGTTTCAAACACACAGTTACTTCCAAGTTCCATCTATTCATGACACGAATACTGAATCCTTCGGTTTTGATGGGATGGAATTGGTCGTATCCTATCAATGGCTCCGTAAGCGGCGTTGTTGGATATCCGATTTATGGTTTTAGGGTCTAAAATAGGTAAGTTTTGGTAGATGAGTCGACGTTACCGAGCACAGGGGCGGAGCCAGGATTTGAAAACCTACCCGGGCTAATTTTGTATTAAAAAAATCTATCCAGGCTAGTTTTATAGTATGGTTGTCACCAATGCCTTTTAGCGATGGAAAATACCAATAACGACGGTAAATTACCGTCGTTATTGGTAAAATACACACAGACTGTTTAAGGCTACCCGGGCCGACTTGTACTTGGCTCCGCCCCTGACCGAGCAGACTGAGAGTCGAGGTGGAAGAAAGAGAGTTGACGCCAACTCTAGTGACGAGTCTTCCAAGGTCGTTGTGAGCTGTAGTGAAAATGATTTGGTACTTCAAATGCTCTTCAAAATAAATAAATCTATAAAGAGGAGCAACAACACCTGAGAGTCGGGTATTGGGTATGTTTGGATGGGTAAAATTTGCATTAAAATTATAATTCCAATTTCATAAGAATTGACATTAAATTACAATTCAATTCCTATGTTTTGGAAAACTATATAATTCTAATTCAAAATCTCTCATATGCTTAGGGATTGTTAGAAACACTTTGTACTTCCTCTCGTTTGTTATAAGTACATCAATAACTTATAGAAATTGTGTCTCCTCTAAGTCTGAAATTTTTGATAGTTCATCAAAAACTATTTGAGCACTTGTCTTGTCAACATTGTATGCTTTACCAACCACGTCAGCCATCTTGGATATTGCAGTGGCCATATCATTATGACGAGTTCTCTTAAAAGGTCGTTCTACATTAGTTGATTCTTTATTTAATTTTGAATAACTCTCTATATCTTCAAACATAGCTCTTGCGCCTTCATCAACCATTTAAGCTCCACTTCCATTAGCTTTATCTTGTCCACAAATAATTGACAAATCTTCCCAATTCTCAAGAATTTTACTTCTATAATGACTCGCATCTGGGTGTGCCTATAAACAAGTCACATATATATATATATAAGTGTTATCTTAAAATAAAAATTCAAGCAACATAAACTAATTAATATACCTTGATATAAGCTGTGCAAACTTCTTCACTATCCACTTTCACCATTTTTATACCAATCCCATCCAAATCCACTCGTACCAAGCATGGCACTTATAACAACATAATGTTTATCCCAAGTCTTAAGTCGCGATTGTATATTTTCCCTACTAACATTAACATTACATTGATTGTGTAATGCACTAACTGCAGCAACATATTTCCATCCGTTAGGAGGATGATTTCCCAAATTATGTTGCTCAAGCAATACATTTGTTAGCACATTATCCATCATTGATGTCCATTTGAGATACGATTTAGTCTTCATTCTCTTTATCTTTTCAAAATAGAAAGTGAAAGTATAAGATTGATTGAAACACCAATACAGATTTTATATTGATAAAAGAAGATACATGTCACCACAATTATACTAGCTTAACATAAACTAAAACTATTCAAGTAGATATAAAATCACTAAAAATGTGTAACTAAGTTCTACCACTCCTAACTTAATATTGGCTATACATCTCCCTTGTCATATCATCCCTAAAATTTGTCCATTGACTACCACCTTGTACATTTGTTATGACATCTTCATAGTCCACATCAAATACTTCATTTGATTGTTGTGCCAAATCACAATCAACCTCATGCAACAAGGGATAATCCAATTCTCTTGCAATTTCACGAATGTAGTTATGAAGTAAGAACATGGCTATAGATTCTTCAACAGTCACATTGCTACTATTGTGTAAACCCTTTTCACGCAACAATTCACAAAAAATAGTGAAATTGTGTTTTGTGAATCGTAATAAGTCAAAAACAAGTCTTGTTCTTTTCTCCATATAATCTTTTTAACAATATTTTTCTTGATGCATTATTTTCCTTAGTGTCATATCGTGGAACTCTTGGTATAGGTTGTTCTTGTAACCAATCCACAATAGTAATAGTGGTTTGAGTTATCACATCAAGAAGTAATTGTTGGAATTAATTAAAATAATTCCATAATAAACTTAAATCATAAACTATAATACCCTAGATCTTCATTCTTGTTCCTGAGATATGAAAGACAAAAGTGGAATATATATACTTGGATCCTTAGACATGATTAGATGAAATGGTCTTCCAAAATGGCAGAAATCCTTTAGTATTTCTATGATGATGGGGATTCAGAGAGAGAGAGAGAGCGTGTGATAAAAAATAAGTTCGTTCTTATTTTTTATCAACCAACCTCCCTTTTATAATTTCTTCTGCCTTTTGGGGACCATAACCGTCATAACTGCCTCATTACGCTAATTTCTAATTTGGCCCTCATCAAATTAGAAATACCGCAAGGTATCCACAATTTAACATTCATAATAATAACGTCCTTAAGTCAAATCCCAAACATCCTTAGATCACATAATATTGACTTGTTATAATCAATGACCATATATATTCATTTAAATATATAAATAACCCTTTAAATTCTAACAATCTCCCACTAGACATATATATTTAAAAAATGATATATATCCTTATTGTGCACAGTATGTCATCGATTTTGAGAACATTAATAATCTCGTCCATTAATCATATTACAAGGATCAAGGCGGTCTTCGTTGTATAAAACAATCACAACTAAACATTCATATGGTCATAAATATCAATATGACTAAATGACATAGATTAATCATGAATTTGTGGCATGAAAAAATTACATGCAGGTGATCTATTCATGGTCAATTTTCAACTGGTCCTACCTTAACTTTAGTGAGATCAAACTTTAAACTTTATTGTACAAAATGCATAAACCGTACAATACTTTATCTGATCAGAAACTAAATTACATAAATATCCAGAAAAACAAACCTGAAAAGACAACGAATTTATAAACTCCCACTAACCTAGAGATCATCCATCTCTAAAATACCCAATGTTAGTAGTGGTTTATGAAATACATTAGACGGCATAATACCCTTTATCAAGGGATCAACTATCATGGAGTTTGTACCCAAGTGTTCTATAGAAATTTGACCACTTTGTACCATTCCTTCACAACTAGGAACTTTATATCGATATGTTTTGACTTAGTCGAGCTCCTATTGTATTCGAATATAACACAACTGAATTATGTCACAAAATAACCTAAGGGTGTCTTCAATCCCTTTCAAATACGCAGCTCAGTGACAAAATTCGTTATCCATATTGCTTGATTTGATGCCTCATAACATGCTACAAACTCTGCTGCCATGGTGGAGGAAGCTGTAAGTCCTTGTTTGGAACTTTTCCAAGAGATCGCTCCACCAGCCAACAAGAATACATAGCCCAAAGTGGATCTTGAACTATCTTGGCATCCCGCAAAATCAGAGACAGAATACCTAATTGATCTCAAGATTATCCGACCTTCCGATATGTGAGCATTTAACTTCTAGTTCTCTTTAGATATCTCATAACCCTTTTAGCTTGCCTCCTAGTGATCCAAACCTGGGTTGCTCAAATATCTTCCTAATACGTAAACTATGTACGCAATATATGGACGCGTACAAACTGTGAGCATACATTAGACTTCCAACTATCGAAGCATATGGAATCTTTGCATTTCTTGAATTTCCAAATTTCTTTTAGGGCATTATTGAAGACCTAAATTTGTCTCCCTTAGCGATCAGGGGTATCTCCTATTTACAATCTTGCATGCCATATCTTTTAAGTACTTTATCGATATAGCTCATCTGTGACATCCAAGAATTCCTCAAGAACGATCTCGATGTATTTGGATCCCTAATACAAATGAGGCCTCACCAAGATCTTTCATCTCGAAATTTCTCGACAAAAAAGTTTTAGTTTGGTGCAATAAGCCTATATCATTATGGCAAGCAAAATGTCATCAACATATAAAATTAGATATATATGTTTACCTCCCACTGAATTTGTGATACACACAATCATCAATTAAATTCCTTCCAAAACCAAATGAGAGAATTACCTCATGAAATTTATGGCACCACTGACGAAACGCTTGTTTGAGCCCATATATGGATTCTGTAATTTGCAAACTATATTCCTTGAATCTCCTAACACAAAGGTTTCTGGTTGTACCATATAAATTGTTTCATCAATTTCTCCATTGAGAAATTCTATCTTTACATCCATCTGATGTAGCTCCATATCAAAATGTGCAACGAGTGCCATGATTGTTCTAAAAGAGTCTTTAGTTGAAATCGAGAAAAAGTCTCTTTATAATCAATCCCGTATTTTTAGTAAAACCTTAGCCACAAGACGTACTTTAATCTATTCCACATTACCTTTAGAATCCCGTTTGGTTTTAAAAAAATCAATTTACAACCAACAGGCTTCACCCCTTCTGATAATGGGACAGTCCCAAACTTCACTATCGTGCATAGATTTATACTCTTCATTCATTGCATCAATCCACTTTGCTGAATTAGAACTATCTATGGTTGATGAAAGTTTATTGGATCATCTTCCATAATGCCAAGAGTATCCTCATGTTCTTGAAGAAGTACATATTCATCCGACATAGTACTTCTCCTTATTCCTTGTGGATCGTCGTAATGGCAACTTGTTCCTCAATAATACTTTCTTCTTGAGGGTTGTTGAGTTGTGTACCTCTGGGAGATCAACATCCTCTTGATTTTCTGGAATTATTCCAATATTATCAATGATTAGATAAGAACTTGATCATTGTCCATACAAATCGGAATAGGAGTCAACTCCTTTTTAAACCAAATTAGAAGTTGACTCTTCCTCAAAGACAAAATCCTTTATTTGATTCTTCACCCTAACTCAACATCCTCAAAAAAATACAGTAGTTCCTGTCTCGAAAATTAGCTTTAAGTTGGGATCATAAAATTTATAGCCCTTGATCGTTCAGAATAGTCAATAAAGTAACTACTAACTGTTTTGGGATCCAATTTATTCATATGAGGCTTATAAGGCTTTGCCTCTACTAGACATCCCCAAACATGAAAATGTTTTAGACTGGGTTTTCGCCCATGACCAAAGCTCATAAGGGGTTTTAGTCGTTGCTTTTATTGGCACTCTATTCAAAATGTATGCTGCAGTCTTTAGTGCTTCACCCTAGAGTGACTTTGGTAAGGATGAATGGCTAACCATACTCCTCACCATATCCTGTAAAGTACGGTTTCATCTTTCTGCTACACCATTCATGCTTGGAGAGCCCGACATGGTGTACTGAGGAACGATACCACAGTCCTCTAGGTATTTAGCAAAAGGCCCTGGACGTTGTTCACCTAAACCGTCATATCGACCGTAGTATTATCACCACGATCGGATTTAACTTTCTTTATCTTTCTGATGAGTTGATTTTCAACTTCAACCTTAAATGACTTGAACACATCCAATGTTTGAGCATTTTATTGAATAATAAAAATGTATGCATATCTAGAGAAATCAACTATGAATGATACGAAATATCGCTGACCATTCCAAGACGAGTCGGAAACGGTCCACAAACATCCGTATGTATCACTCAAATATTTCTGTAGCTTTATATGCATTCAATTTTCTATCTTTGGTTTGTTTTTCTTTAATACAATCAATACAGACATTAAAGTCCGTAAAATCAATGGAATTTAGATTCCCATCTGACACAAGACGTTCAACTTTATTTCTAGAGATGTGACCTAAGCGTTTGTGCCATAATGTACCTGAATTATTATTATTTAGCTTTCGTTTAGTACCTCTTGATTCCACATTCAGGGTTTCATTATATAAAGCAATTTTATCAAGTAAATAAAGATTGTCACAATGCATTAATGAACCAATTCCAACATCCGAAATACCAATAGATAACTAAAATTGACCATTTCCAAACAAACTATAATAACCATGTTTGTCCAAATAACGAATAGAAACCAAATTTCGTTTAAACGAATGTACAATAAAAGTATCCTTTAAGTCCAAATAGAAACCAGAACTAAGCAAACAATCTAAAGTGTCTAATTGCTTCAACTTCTACCGATTTTCCATCGCCCACAAAGATACGTCTTTCAGCATCACTTGGCTTTCGGTAGCTCAGGCAACTCTGTATTGAAATACTGATGTTAGTAGTAGCACCGGAGTCTAACCACCAAGTATTTCCAGGTACTGATGCTAAATTAATTTCAGAACAAACTAGATTAAGAAATGTACCTTTCTTTTCGCACCATGCACGATATTTAGTACAATCCTTCTTTAGATTTCCAACCTTATTGCAAAAGAAACAGTCATTGTTAACCCTTTTTCTTTGCATTTGGACCCTGAGCAGCATCAACATTCTTCCTTTTCTTGCCCTTATCCTTAGAGGTGCTTGCCAGATGAGCACATTATGTCCTTTCTTGCTTTAATCTCTCTTCCTCTTGAACACAATAAGAAATTAGTTCATTCAAGTTCCACGTTTCTCTTTGACAGTTAAAACTGACCTTAAAGTGGTTGAATTGAACCGAAAGAGAAATCAGAATGAGATGCACAAGTAAATCCTCATGCAAATCAATCTTTAGTGCCTTAAGTTTTGATGCAAGATTAGACATCTCTATTATGTACTCCCTTATATTACCATTGCCCGTATACTTCATTGAAATTAAGCTCTTAAGAATAGTGTGATAGGATCAGCTTTATCGATAGAGACGGGGTCTGGCTAAGGATGAAAGCTTATGAAAACGGTTTGAAAGAAATCATGTTAGGGATTTAATTCGCTTTCTTTTCTACGCAAACTTGTGTAAACAATTGAAACGGATTCAAGGCGGAATTGTTTACTTGGGTTTGAAGCACAAGATGAAATATGAAAAGATGACATAAATGAAGAACACTGCAGTTTGTTTATGGATGTTTGGAGAAACTCTCCTACGTCACCCCTTCTTCCAACCACCGGAAGATTCACTATAATATGGTTCGAATCAAATACAGTTTACCACACACTTAGCTCACTATTGAATAGAACACTTTCTGTTCAATTACAAGATGAAGAATATCACTTAGCTAAATGTGTTTTGATTCTAGCTTTCTCTCTCGATTCACACACAGTACAATCAAAAAGAAGCTTCACAGTATGAGTTCATTAAGCAAGATGATTGAGTAGTTTCTCTCTCTGCAAAATCAGATTACTTGTTCGTTCGGCTAATTCGTAAGGCTCAAGTCACTACTTCGTCCGTTGTCCTTGAGATATGTTAAATACTGAGCAGGAGCTAACAGTCGAATCTTCAAGAATGATACGTGACACTCTTTCATTGGAAAGCCTCCATTGTACACATCAGGTTCTAAGCACAAGGATTGTGGCTGTACATCACTGGTAGTGCGCCAAATATTCCATCAGGGATGTAACTACAAAATAGGTAAATGTGAGGAAAATTCTCTTACGTGACATTCCTTGATTGGATGCATATAGCTGTTGTACTAATCTTCACTGGAAAGTGGAGCAGGGGTAGGGTACAACTATAGCACGTGGGTAGGAGAAATGCTAGATTCAAGCGTACTGCTTAAACGGATTGTGAAAATCAGTCTAATGAAATAAGTCATCTCCTTTTAATAGAAAAACATCTATTAGACCACCTGGTCTAATAGAATTAGAATCGCGTCTAATTGCAATAACCATTAGACTGCACGTCTAACTCCACTGAGTTAGACAACACGTCTAATTCCGGTTCTACCTCAGACTTGTCTGAAGGAGTTAGACGCACGTCTAACTTTCACATTAATTAGACTACACGTCTAATTATCCAATAACCATTAGACTGCACGTCTAACTCCAATGAGTTAGACTGCACGTCTAATTCCGGTTCTACCTCAGAATTGTCTGAAGGAGTTAGACGCACGTCTAACTTTCACATTCTATTAGACTGCACGTCTAACTCCACTGAGTTAGACTACACGTCTAATTCCGCATAAATTAAACTACCCGTCTAATTGTAATTATATTAGACTACACGTCTAACTCCGATGAGTTAGACTGTACGTCTAATTCCGAATATCAATTAGACTACCCGTCTAATTACAAACATATTAGACTTACGTCTAATTCCGTGTATTCATTAGACTTGCGTCTAATTCTTTACATTCATTAGACTACACGTCTAACTCCGATGAGTTAGACTGTACGTCTAATTCTATGCATTAGACTTACGTCTAATTCCGTGTATTCATTAGACTTGCGTCTAATTCTTTACATTCATTAGACTACACGTCTAACTCCGATGAGTTAGATTGTACGTCTAATTCCGTGTATCTATTAGACCATCCGTCTAATTACACGTCTATTAGACTACACGTCTAACTCCGATGAATTAGATTGTAAGTCTAATTTTATGCATTGAAAGCCAAAATCGGTCTAATGACCCTCATTAGATTCAAGTCTTATAAAATATTGTTTCAATACACTTGTATTAAAACTCATAAGTTATTTCATCATCAAAATTTCAGTGGTTAAATTATTTCAACACTTAGTCAAAATATTTTGACCCAACATAGTGCTTGTTTCAGCCTTATCGCTTTTAATAAAGCGCTTTTCAATTTCTGCAAGGTAATCTTTAGCATTGGTGGTGTCTTTAGACACAACACCCCTGAAAACCTCCGGAATTGCACGCTTTATTATCATAAGACTCATGCGGTTAGAGCATTCCCATTTCTTAAATATAGCCTTCTCTGCAGGAGAGCTAATAACCGTAGGAGTAGTGGGTTGCTATGTCCGTATCGCAAGGTCCATTTCCATGCAACCGAGAACTATCTGAATGTTCTCCTTACAATCCTTAAAGTTAGAGCCATTAAGGACTAGGACTAAACTTAAGTTGGCATTAATATTTGCAAACATTAGCTGAAAACATAATTTAAACTGTAACTAACATGCTCAATTCTTTAATTTGAAAATGATGGATTAAAATATCTTAGTATAAGATTAAAATAATAATTGTCATTATGGGGAAGAAATTGAAGGTGATAATAATGGTGTTGGTATGTATGAAATTTAATATATCTTAGTATAAGACTAAAATGACAATGGTCATTGGTCGTGGTATATATATGGGGATAACAAATTAAAATAGGAGATATAAGACTAAAATAATAATAGTGGTTGTATATGAGAATGTGATAAAATGTGTTGTCTCTTAGAAAAATCATTAAACAAATTTTTTTTGGATCAAATTATCTTTATTTGGTTTTCCACTTCAGTTTGTTTATAAAATAACTTGAACTAGATAAAATTAATATTGACCTGCGAGTCTAAAATTATATAATATAAAGATATTGTTTTTCCTACAATATAAGGTGTTGCACTAAATCGTAATTTGTAAGGGAGTGAGAAATATACGATGATGATGAGATACTTTTTGCAATGAACTCTTTCGATTCACATCCGTAAATCTTGACTACATTACTAAAATGGTAAAATTTAAGATCATTTATTTTTTCTATTGATTTATCATTATTATCAGGTATGATTGTATGAAGATTAGAAAACATTAAAAGATTGTCAGTTTCATGTGTTTGATTACATTTTAATATGTCACTTGATTTAATGTATTTAACGATATTTATTTTTTTCTTCTATAATATAGGTCCACGTTTTCAATCTTCGTTACCTTAGTTAGTGAAGAATCATGCAAATATTACACCTTATATATTGCTCTAATATGGCTCAAGGTTCTCATATTTTTTGAGTGTTTTGGTTTTAAAATTTCTATAAAGACTTTTTTAAGGAGCTGAGTAAATTTGGCGATATTAAAAAGTTTAAATATTTGTGACAATTTTGCAGATCAAATGGTAAAAAAACTTTTACGTCAATAAATTTTCTTAATTACAATTTTTTTAGATATTATTATATCAAAAAAATAACATAATGCAAGTTTGCAGTATCTATGTCCAAGCGAAGAAGAACATACAACAATTTACTAAACAGTTTGAGTGGATGCTTGATAATTTTTATTGACTTTATATAAATAATATTAACATTTTTATGAATATAATCATAAATTGTTTTATAATGATTTATGAGGATGACCAACTTCTCATAAATGATAAACTTTCGTGAAGACATATGTAGTCAATGCGAGAAAATATATACAACTGTTGTGCCTATTATAACATTATGCATTTCAAAATGTTGATAGTTAATGAATTTATATTATTTTTTATTCTTAATAATCAAATATTTTTATTACTATTATCACAAAAATTAACACAAAAGATAACTATTTTCATGTTGAAACTCCTAAAATAGAATTAAGGATAACAAAATACACTTTTTTCCATTATTATTTTTTAAATAATTTATACACATTTTATGTCTTCATGACGAATTATCCTAAGAAGTAATTGTGAAGATGATTTGTCCAAACTAAAAGTTGAGTCATCTAATAAAATTTTGTCATTTTAACTTATATATTAAATTATTCTTTATTTGTTTGACATTATGCACATATTTATTTTTAATATGTTAAATTATAATATCTTTTGGTCAACAAATTATGTTTTTGACATTATCTAAAATTGATTATAATACTCAGTATTAATGATCATATTATTTTTTAAATAATTTATGCATATTTTTTAAATGTTCATACACCGGTTAGTGAAGAATCCATGCAAATATTTACACATTTTATGGTTTTCAGACGAATTACCCTAAAGTGTAATTGTGAAGATGAATTGTCCAAATTAAACCTTGAGTCATATAATAAAATATTGTCATTTTAACTTATGTATTAAATTATTTTTTATTCGTTTTAATTTTTTTTTTTTACATTATGCACTTATTTGTTTTTAATATACTAAATTATAATATCTTTTAGGTCAACAAATAATTATTTTAACATTTTATATCTAAAATTATATTTAAAATTGATCATAATACTCATTATCCCCTACTAATTATCATAATACTCATTATTTCCTATTTTTGTAAATATTTGTTTATTTTAATTATGAGAATATTTATTTTAATATGTTTTTTTAAAATTTATGATTATTTTCAGTTATAAATTTGGTTTATGTTTACACATAAATTCAACTTTATTAAAAATATTCAAAGTGTTACGTGAAAATATATTGGTGGTTAAACATATAAACTCAATCAGTTGGTTTAAGTAAGATTACTATACGAGAAATTGAGTTGGTTTAAGTAAGATTACTATACGAGAATTTGATTAAATTTATGAATAAATGTGAAATTAGATGTTTGATTAATAAAAAGTTAAAATTTGGAAGTATAATGTTTGATAAAATAATATTATAATATAGAAGGGAACTAATATTAATATTTTTAAAATTAAAATTTATTTATTTATTTTTCTTTCAAATATATTTAACTTTATTTTGTCTTTTAATATTCATATTTTAAAATTATTAATTATTTATATATATATATATATATATATATATATATGTCCATAAAATATAATAATTATGTAATATATATTATTAAATAATAAAATTAAAAAAATATATTTTGACATATTATAAATTTTTTATAAAAAGTTGTTAGTTTAATTTATAGTTGTCTTGTATAATTTTCTTAAAGTATTATACTATAAAATTGTTTTTATTAAATAAAAATAATAATTAATGTTATTATTTAATATAAAATTAATAATTATATATATTAATATATTATTAAATAAATAAAATTAAATAAAAAACAAAAAATCTTAAAAAGAATTAAAAAAAAGAAAAAATAACTTAAGATAAATAATAAAAAAATTAAAAATTGTATATATTTCAAAATATATTTAACTAATCATGTTAAGTTTTAAAATGATAAAGAAAATTTGAGACTTATTTATTATTCATGACAAGTGTAAGAGCATCTTTCTTCTTACAAGAGATGGCACTACTGTGGTGGAGGAGGTGAAAATGAGATATTGAACGAGGGACCTTTAGGATGGAAACATGGGAAGACTTCAAGACCAATTCAAACGCCAATTCTTCTCAGAGAATGCCGAGTACGAGGCTAAGAAAAAGGTTGAGTCAACTTGTGCACAAAGGGACCATCAAGGAGTATGTGAAGGAGTTCTAGGAATTGATGCTCGAGTTACCCAGTCTAACTATATATTTAATAATTAATTAATTATATTTATTTTTTTATTATTTATTAATATTTTTTGTTGTTAAATATCAATTTCACTAAATAGTTAAAATTAATATAGTTATAAAAAACGCAATAAACTCAACATGTGTTTTTTTTAGTATTTTGTTTTCTAAATAAGTAAATCAACACTGAGTAATATCATATCAAAAGAAGAATTTTATATAATTTAATTGGTAATATTATCCAAAACTTAATATTTGAATAAATTAAATTTCAAACTTATATAAATGTAATTTTATATTTTTAGATATTTCATAAATTTAAAAATATATATTAACATTAAATTTTAATTAAAACTAAATTATGTAAAAATTAAACCAATTCAAAATTAATTAAATTTGATTAACATTAGTTCTCTTCAAAAACATTTATAAATAAATAATATTTTGTTTATATTTTTATATATAAATTTTCAAAAAAAAAAAGTTAAGTAATGAACATGAAAATGAAGACATGTTTAAAGAATATAAATTTTACACTTTCATGAGAATAAATGTATGGAGATACACAACAATAACAAATATATAATAACATATATTTATTTATGGGAAAATAAATGAGTTTCGAGCTATGCATATGATTCTCTACCTAACATAGTCTATAATACATTTTGGGCTTCCGTAGCATACTATAAAATTAGAGCTTTGATACAAGTCTTTCATCATATTAATTTTGTCTCCTAAATTACTCTTAATTATTATATAAATTGTCTTATTTCTCATAATTAATTTATATATATATTTTTATCTTTAATCCTATTATATATATATATAAAGTTTGATTATTTGAAGAATAATGATTATTTTTGTTAGGATCGGGGACGCCCTTGGAGGACCGGGGTGTTTCCGGTTTCTGAAAGGGTGGCCGCTTACAACAACACAACACACTTTGGTGATAGTCCGGTTAGAGACTATAACCGTTCTCAGCACTTCACAAACTGTCACAGACTCTTGAATCGGGTTCAAGGGCGGAAATGTTTGTTTTAGTCTGAAGCAACGTATGCGACTTGGATGATGTTTATGAGGAGTCGGTTTTAGAAATATGAGTGGACCGATTTTTGATTTAAGGAGTAAGATTGTTTTGGTTTGTGGTTAGGTTAAGTGAGTAAGCAGGAAATAAAGGAAATGACACGAGACAAGATTTTTTATGGATGTTCGGAGCAAACCCTCCTACGTCACCCTTTCTTCTCAGGTTATGAGAAGGATCTCCACTAACTTTCAAGATTACAATAATTACACTGCCGGTCGAGCTTTAACTTACTACTCGCCGGTTACACCAACTCACTCTTGATGTAATACAATAACACAACACAAAAAATAGCTTTCGGTAAATGACACAACGGTTTTGGATCGCGCGTGAGATTTCTTTATCTCTCTAAGATTTTTCGTAACTGTCATTAATGAGGTCGCTTCGTCTTCCTTTTATAGTGAAGAGTCTTCCAACGGTTATTTTCTTCTCTCACCGTGGGATTGGTTAGTTCAGAGTCACGCCGGTGCAGAGAGGTTGCTTGCACGTTTCACCTTCCTAACACTTGGAAATCATGCAGATACTCCTCAGGTAAAGATGACGTAACCGGTTTGCAGATTTGAACACGTGTCAGGCATGCACCTTCCGGCTGTCTGAGTCGGATCAGCAAATCATCATTGTTTTTATCGCATGCTTCTGATCGGATCTTATCTTCTTTTATTTCTTCAAGACACGTCTATTTCGTCACACTACGTCATCTTTGTAACTTCTTAGTTTCCGGTTGACTCTGTCATGTAATGATCCGACTGGATTGTAGCCTTTTCTTTGTTAGCCGGTCTGCTGAGAATTTTGAGGTCGGTTCCTCTTGATCTTGACTTGATCATTTGGAGCTGGATTACTTTGAGATGTTCTTCAGCCGGTTTATGAAGTTCCAGCCGATTCATTCAATCCAATATGTTCATGTACATAAAAGTTAATAGTTGTTTAGTTTTCTGACCGGTTCCAAAATTAACTTACTTAATTTTTTTATTAATTTTTCTATTTAAAAATATGTTATTTTATTCTTAAAAAAAATTACTTAATTAAAATAATTATGTTAGCTCAAATGTTAAAATTTGGGTTAATACATCAATTACTGATTCTCATTAAAAAGGTCTTAAATGGAAGTATATTATGATTTTAAAAATTATGTTAACATTCTAATTATTTTTTGAAAATTTGAAAGATAAATTTTAAGGTATATATAATGTTTTTAAGTATTTTTAATTGTTTTTTTATAAATATTTATGAATAATATAATTTTATAAAATTTATTTTTTTATTTATGTCTTATTTATCTTTATTTTATAACTATAACCGTGAAAAGTATGGTATCTTACCTAGTTATGATTCAAATACTAATAAATAGATATATTCTTTATCATATTCCCCATAAATAGCTATAATCTCTCTTGATAATTATAAAGCATCACATACAAAAACAAAGGGTCTACTACTACTCCACAAATACATTACATCACTAAAACCCTATTGTAAAATATCAGAATCCTATCATTAGGATCAAATATCTTTTTCTTAATAAATATTTAAATCTGTATATAAGTAAGAAAATTTTCCGAAGAGATAGGATTTACAGTAGTCAACAACTCGCCTTGAAAGTCTGATCGGAGTCCTATAAATTCTTCTACTGTTCAGCATCTTCCGCTGACTGCTAATCTATTTGCATGTTCATATCCTTAATACAGGTTTTCCACTTCGAATTTTCATCTGATTTGTGTATTGACGAAAGGATAATATTCTCAATTAATAAAACTCAACAAAAGGAATATCTAAACGCATCCAAATCTAGAAACAAATAATAGAAAGTATTTTCAATGAGCGTTGAAGAGATATATGGAAGCTACCTGATGTTGAAGCCAGTGAAAGATCGTCGTCGTCCGCCGTCCGTCGCCACCAGAATAGAAGAGAAAGAAGATTGGAGAAAATGATAAGGCTGGAAAATGGGTAGGTGAAGGGAAAATGGGGAAGGAGAGAGATGTGAAAAGAAATAGGTATAGTCTGTTAGATTGGAATTAAAATTCTTACCTAATTTGATTGGAATTCAAAAAATAATAAATATATGTTTATCTTTATATTTTTCTCTATCTCATCTTACATGTGCATAAATGTGCATAATGACTAATACATAAACAATGAATGATTGCTTCTCCTTCCCAACATCGGTGTTGCTTCTATCAGATTAAGAAAAAAAATTCTCTCAGATTTTTATCACACCAAATTAGAAAAAGAGAAAGACAACTAATTTTAATATTTGGAACAGTTTTAATATTTGGAGGAAATTAGAGATGTATTCTTTTGATGGCAACGAAACAATCGCTTACTTTAGCACTCTAATTACTCTGATAGTTTACTTTTAACTTTTAAATTAATTTTTAAAATAAACCGTCCGTTCAACTTTTAGAAAGTAACTAAGGACCTTTTTGTCATTTTTTTTCTGTTTAAGCTTAAAATATTAATTTTATATATTATTTTAATCATTATTTCTTTTATATTTATATATATATATAATTATTACATATCTTTTATATATATATACATATCTTTTATATATATATATATATATATATATATATATATATATATATATATAATATTATTTATATATCTTTTATCATTGATTTTTATATTTATATAATTATTAAATCTCTTTTATATATAAATAAAATATATATTATTTATTATTATTATCTATATCTATAAAACAAGGTTTAAAGTATATAATAATTTTTATATATTTAAAAAATAATTTGAAAGTTAAAAATAATGGTGACCTTCCAACTACTAAATTACTTTTAATGTTCTTAAATTATTATTTTTTTAAATTATTAAATAGATAGATATGTATAGATAAAATAAATAATATATATATATATATATATATATATATATATATATATTATCTATATATAAAAGAGATTTAATAATTATAAAAATATAAAATTAATAATAATAATATATATATATATATAAATGATTTAATAATTCTAGATATAAATATACAAAATAACGATCGAAGATAATATATATAAATAATATTTTAAGCCGTTATGTTAAAAAAAATAAAAAAGTTGACAGCTATATGTGATCAATTAAAAGTTGAATGGTCAATTTGTTTTAAAATTTAATTTAACAACTAAAACTAAAAGTAAGCTATCAAGAATAATTAGAGAATCGCATCACTTAAATAATTTAAATAACAATTTACCTAATTTAATATGGTGAAATATTATATATAACTTACAAAATTATACATGACAAAACCTTGTAACTAAAGTTCTTAAAATAATAAAATTTTAGGAGAAATTTGAGAAAAAAAAATTTACTGCAATTATAAATTTATCCTTTATTTCATATTTATTGTAACAAAATTCTATTTTATGTAATAGAATTTTAAGATATTTAATTTCACAACATATTTAACTTTTTTTTTCACTATATATAATATATCTAAATATCTAAAAAATTCAGAGTATAGAGGCACTTTCCAATTTTATTTATTATCTCACCATAAATATATATTTTTTTGAGAACGTAATATTTTATTTATTTAAATATATATATTTTAGTTTGTATCTAATTATTCATTTTTAATAGTTAAACTATATAAAATAAGTTAAATTAATATTAAATTATCAAATTAAATTCTTATGAAATATATAAATTATTTTCTTAATTTTTTTATTTGCTTATTATTTTATTATTATTATTATATTTATTTTTCATTCCCTTCGCCAATAATGGTAGAGCTTCTATTGTTTTATCGAAGCTATTTTTTTAATTTAATTTATCTTTTTTAATTCATAACTCGGTAAATGGATAAAAATCATATTAATTTTATTATGGTCATTTTTTTTTTAAATTGTACTTTACTAATTATTTTGATATTTTTAAAATTATTTGTGCAAAATATTACAGTATGAAGCTAGTAGTGCTAATTTCCTAAATAAAATATAAGGGTTAGGTAATGTAGGTAGTATTAGTTTAGCAAGAATTACTCACCCATCAACCTTTTATCATGTTTAACAGTTTCATTTCCCAAAAGTTTCAAGCCATTAACATAAATAGAACATTAATTAGAAGTAAAAATGATTGAAATCAACACCCTGTGTTCTAGGATGGTCATTTTAGATTACATTTGGCATATAAAATCAGCTATATCTGGAACTTCCTATAACATACTAAATAGAACAAAGAACTGTTACATTATTTTTACTCGGAACAAATCAGTGGCCCTAGTTAGGCTGATTTTTTTTTTTATCTTAACTAAACCAATATCCCGCATTGGTTTATCAATTTAAGGTCCAGTAATGGTGGTGCAGAGAGATTCACTATAAGCAAACCCCAAGATAGTATTGAAAAGGAAGAACTAATACACAAAATCAAATCTAATTAAGAATACATATTAGTTCACACATTAAGAGACCGAATGCCTCCAGTTCCTCGAAGGCGTGGATTTAGTTTCGTCTGCATTTCCAGAACCATGACTCTCTGACGAATCAGAGCCGCTATTCTCTCCAATTCCTCCTCCCTTGTTAGACCAAATCCTAGAAAATATCCTTTTGGAAATCATCAGACCTTTCATCTTGTTAGTGACAGACTTTTCTGAACTGTGTTTTACTAAATCACTTCTCCCATTCACAAGTCTTAGTGCAGCCACTTCAGCCTTCAATGCCTTGAGCTCCTCTACAGTGGCCACAGCATCCCAGTCTTCGTCTGTGTTCATCGTTGTGGACCTTGAGCTTCCATGGCTCCCACCACCTGCATTTAGATCATGTAAGCTCTTTGGTAAATCAGGGGTGCTGCTTCCTGATGTTGCAGCCGCCCTCACTTGCTCAAAAAACAGGACCTGCATGAGTTAAATTTATTTAAATCACTTCAAAAATAAAAAATCTATTGAATGAATTCTAAATGAAAAAAATTCAGTATTCAGAGGACCTGCACGACCACGCGTAAAGGAAGTCTCTCGTTTTGAACAGCATGCATGCAAGCTTCAACCGACAGTTTCTTACAGTCCATCAGCCTGCATATCTTCTTCCTTTCGCTCTTGCTAATACCAGGATGATCCTGTGGAAATCACAGGAGAATACATGAGAAAAAAAGGGTATTTAATCGCATGTAAATGTAGTTTACCTTGATGTACATGTCAATTGCGCGGTAAATTCCATCGTGACCAGGCCTTGAGAAACCGGAGACCATCTCAGCAAGATCAATGAAAGTTGAAACAGGTAAATTCGGATCCTTAGCAATTTCAGTTAAGTAACTATCAATTAGCTTTGCCACCATTAGCTTTGATGCTTCGGTTAAAATTCCAGACCTTCTAATCTCCTGGATTTCATCTTCACATTCCGAGATCTGATCTTGCATCATAAACTCTTGGAGAATTCTACGCACGATATGAACATCATACATAACACCATTTCCATCAGGAGTTCTTATCATAAGATCACTTAAAGAAGCTTCCTCCAATTGATGACCTATTCTTCTAACAAGCTCTGCTTTCACCCTTTCTCCACACTCCACAGAAATGGCGGCCTTCAACAATTTGAATAAGAACTTACAAGAAACATATCCTTTCTCTGCAGGCAAGAGCCCGACAATGGCTTCTAACGCTTCTATAGATTTTTGAATATCATTTCTCGAAGCATAGGCCTTCAAAGATTCACCGATAATTTCACCACCTACAATCCCTTTATTTTTTATGTTAGAGATCACCCGTTTGAACAAATCGAGATGAAGATCGCATAAATCCTCCACCCACCAATCCTTAGGAACCATTCGGCTTCTCATATGGTTAGGATCTTCATCAGCGAGCTTTTTCCTATTATAAGTGTATGACCAATCTACTTTAGAAACATCAACAGAAGCTTTGGAAGCTATAGCATCAGAACAGAGGTCAACTAATTTTAGATCTTCAGACCATGGTAGTAGAGAAACGGTTGTCTGCAGAACAATAATCGAATCCTTCCAGCTCCGGAAGATGCTAGATAGGAAAACGTCGATTTTAAAAACCAGATTCCCTTTATCAACTGTTTCGTACATTTCTAAATATTCAGCTGCACAACGAGCTGCTATGACATTATGAGCATTGAGGGTAACTGTCATGCCATAGCAGAACTTGGCACATATTTCAAATGATGTATGACCACCAGGAATGTCGTGAATATCGATATTATCGTTTGAAACCAATTTCTGTAACCGGGCACTCTTTGAGAGAAGTGGAAACTGCAAAAAGAAAATTTGAACTTTTTATTCTGTAATTGAAGAATACAATTGATTTGAAGGTGGTCAACGATCAATAACCAATCATACCTTATGAAGATAGAACTTTGTATCGCCGACATTAATAGCAATGTCGCTCGCGAGTTCAGTTGCTACATACCTGAAAATCAACTTCTTTTTGTTAACTGAATTCAAAATGGATGATTAAATTCTAAACCAGACAGATCTTGAGCATGATAATGACAATAACAGAAACCAACATGAAGACTGTGGCTTTCTTTTGATTACAATTTACCCTTATTTCCATATCATTTTAATTCTCAGTCATAACTTAATCCAATCAAAAGGTTTTCAAATAATCCACATCAAAGAACAATCAAGTTCTGAATAATTCATTTCAACAGAAGAAATAGACATTGAGATCTAACCTGACATTGTCCCCTTCTATTTGGAACAAATCTGTCTTTGACCCTAGCTTCATGAACTTCATCTTTGCATAGGAAGTTTAAATCTTTTGTTCTTCAGACAGAGCCAACACTAATGGGAGCTATATATATTGACCAAAAACATAACCTCCGAACAAGGAGGAACCGCCAAGAACAGAGAAAAAACTAGCTCACTGGTACAGTGACGACCAGATTTATCAAAAAGGGCAATTTCTGGATATGGTTTCACGGGAAACTAAGACAGAAACAATCTTGCAGAGATTTAGAGAGAGAGAGAGAGATTAATATTAAGGATTTTGAAGAGTTTATTTCTTTCTCTTCTTCTTCTTTGGTATCACCACCAATGGGAAGTGAGCTTCAAAGAATAGATAGAGTCAACTGCAAATTAAGGCCACTGAGACATTGCCAACAGACTCTTATCAATAAAATAATACTCAAAATCAGACAGCCCCTTTTTCATCTATTTCTTTAATACTTCAAAATATTGGCATCAAGATTCATTCTACTGGAGAAACAAATCCCTCTCCCATGAAATTCTCTCTCTCTATAATCTCTTGTTTGAAGACCAACATATATTTTTTATGCTTCCAAGTTGAAGAAGGACCCTGCAAAGGGAAAACAGCATCTTGGTATAAGTTTGAAGAAACCACCAAAACGGCAGACCGAAAGCATCTTGGTATCAGTTTTTGTCAAATGGAGAATAATTGAGAAGATCACAAAAATAAATTATATACTGAGTAAATGATGGGTTATTTAATGTGCAATCAAACAACATCAGCCGCTAGCTGCTGCTAACAAAACAAAATCTGATGAACACCCAAAAGGAATCATCCTAGAGAAAAACAAATAAAACGAACCCAGTAAGAGAATTGAATCCGTGATCATCATGTGCTATCTATGAAGAAACAAATCTAACCAAGAAACCCACTTTCGCTTTGATATACAGAGCAAATAGCTGGTACATGATTAAGCTTTTCTCAATTCTAGAGAGCAAAACCCATTTTAATGTGTCTAAAGCTAGCTACCAAAAGTGTCGTTTCATTGCTAGAGGGAAATTACCTAACAGAAATGGAAGCTTTCTAATTTTAAGCATGCTCTTGTTGTTTTCAGAAGAATATCTCCATTTTCGTTTGCTTGAAGAAGCGAGAGCTTGACACGACACACAAGAAGCTAAGAATCTTCTCAAGAGCTTTGATTTTTCACCTCAGAATTGTTCGCTTCCGATTTTATCTTAAACCCGCGATTTAAAACTGCGACGCTTCCTTAGTCTTTGTTTTCCTCTTTCTCTTCTCCTAGGAAACACCTCTTTCTTTCTCTCTCAGTGAGAGAAATAAAGAGGTGTTTCCTAGGAGAAGAGAAAGAGGAAAACAAAGACTAACGAAGCGTCGCAACCTCTTTCTTTCTCTCTCAGTGAGAGAGAAAAAAAATGTGTTTCCTAGGAGAAGAGAAAGAGGAAAACAAAGACTAACGAAGTGTCGCAGCCTCTTTCTTTCTCTCTCAGTGAGAGAGAAAGAAAGAGGAAAACAAAGACTAATGAAGCGTCGCAACCTCTTTCTTTCTCTCTCAGTGAGAGAGAAAGAAAAAGGTGTTTCCTAGGAAAAGAGAAAGAGGAAAACAAAGACTAACGAAGTGTCGCAGTCTCTTTCTTTCTCTCTCAGTGAGAGAGAAAAAAAAAGAGGTGTTTCCTAGGAGAAGAGAAAGAGGAAAACAAAGACTAGGAGAAGAGAAAGAGGAAAACAAAGACTAACGAAGCGTCGCAGCCTCTTTCTTTCTCTCTCAGTGAGAGAGAAAGAAAGAGGTGCTTCCTAGGAGAAGAGAAAGAGGAAAACAAAGTCTAACGAAGCGTCGCAAACTCTTTCTTTCTCTCTCAGTGAGAGAGAAAGAAAGAGGTGTTTCCTAGGAGAAGAGAAAAGGAAAACAAAGACTACCGAAACGTCGCAGCCTCTTTCTTTCTCTCTCAGTGAGGGAGAAAGAAAGAGGTGTTTCCTAGGAGAAGAGAAAGAGGAAAACAAAGACTAACGAAGCGTCGCAACCTCTTTCTTTCTCTCTCAGTGAGAGAGAAAGAAAGAGGTGTTTCCTAGGAGAAGAGAAAGAGGAAAACAAAGACTAACGAAGCGTCACAGCCTCTTTCTTTCTCTCTCTCAGTGAGAGAGAAAGAAAGAGGTGTTTCCTAGGAGAAGAGAAAGAGGAAAACAAAGACTAACGAAGCGTTGCAGTTTTAAAGCGCGGGTTTAAGATAAAATCGAAAGCGGACAATTCTGAGGTGAAAAATCAAAGCTCTTGAGAAGATTCTTAACTTCTTGTGTGTCGTGTCAAGCTCTCGCTTCTTCAAGCAAACGAAAATGGAGATATTCTTCTAAAAACAACGAGAGCATTAAACCAAATATCAAACCGAATAACCTAAACCAAGTGAAGTTGCTAGATTTATATGTAAATTAAAGGCATTATATATTTACAGTGAGTAGTGGAGTGAAGTGAAGCAAGGTTTACCTTCTTTCCTTCTTGTGTGATGTGCTTCTCAAACTTGATTTTACATAAATCAATTGGACCCATAATTATATCCGGGTTCGGGTCTCTCTCTTTATTTCAACACAAAGCTTAATTTAATAATAAAATAATAATATTACATTATGATTGGTGGGAATAGAGAATTCGGTAGCAGCAGATCTGATTTGTATATAAATATGAATTTACTACTAAGTATGGAAAGTTGGAAACAAATAAATAATAAATAAAATTAAAGTATAGATCTTCTATTACCGAATTACCTGTTCTCAATTTCGGAACAATCAGAATCTAATTTTATTATTAAATTAAGTAACGATTTGAAAAGAAGAGATATCCGTAACTCGGATTTATGTTCGAGTCAATGAAAAGCGCAAAGGAGTGAAGCTTCTTTCGCTTCACACCATTTTATATTACACACAATTCTGTTTTTATATGGGTTTTACAATATAAAACTGAATGAAACTTGCTTCATTTGATTCCCTAAATAATTAATATGAAACTAACTTTATTTGACTATGTAAATATAAAATATTTATTATTTAATATTATATATTAAATATAATTAATAAATAAAAATATATTTATTATTTTATTTAAAATTTATTTAAATTAATTTATATGAATTATGTCCTAGTTTATATATATATATATATATATATATATATATATATATATATATATATATATATATAAACATACATAATTACTTTGTCACATATTTTATTTAATTTGAATAAATTATTAATTATTTTATAATTTATATATTTTATAAATTTATTTGTGATATATTTAAATTAATTTGTACAAATTATTTTATAATTTATATAATTATATTATATATATATATATATATATATATATATATATATATATATATATATATATAACAACATATTTTTTTTAATGTTATTTGTAAGATATTTTAATGAATTTGTTTTAATTATTTTATAATTTATATAATTATATATTAAATAAATATTATATATATATATATATATATATATAACAACATATTAAAAATATTATTTTTAATGTTATTTGTAAGATATTTACATAAATTTGTAAGACAAAATAATTTAAAATTTATTAAAATTTATTAAAATATATTTAAATAAATATATTTTAATTATTTTATATTTTATATAATTATATATTAAATATATATAAACGTTCATGTAAATCACTATCACATTCAGTGAAAACATTTATACGTTCATGTAAAAGTATTTATATCTCCATGTAAACTCTGCAAGAGAATAAAAAAAGATGAAACAATCGCTACCTGGTGATGGTTACTTTATAAGATATTTACAACGCTCAAATGAGTGAAACAAGCGATACCGGGTGAGACTTGCTTCACTATGTATTTATATTTTATATAATTATATATATTAAATATATATAAACGTTCATGTAAAATCACTAACACATTCATGTGAAAACATTTATACGTTAATGTAAAAGTATTTATACCTTTATGTAAACCCTGCAAGTGAATAAAAAATGATGAAACAAACGCTACCTGGTGAGAGTTGCTTCAAAATGTATTTACAACGCTCAAATGAGTGAAATAAGCACTACCTAGTGAGATTTACTTCACTAGGTATTTACAACGCTCAAATTAGTGAAATAAGTGCTACCTGGTAAGGCTTGTTTCCCTAGGTATTTACAGCGCAACACTGATAAGAGTGAATCAAATGCTACCTAATGTAGAAACTTTCATTAGGTATTTACATTAATCAATCACTCATTTACGCTTGCTTCACTTATATTTATATTGTTAATAAAAGTGAAACTAGCTTCACAGAAATAATAATTTAAATAAATAGAAATGTTTTCTACTGGACTCCCATTATTTATTTTCTCTCTCAGAATTTTTCAAACCCTAGAACGAATCTTCTAATCTACAATTTTTTCGCGAAAATGAAATTTGATGGGGGCAGCGTCGAAGGTTCTTTGTGGTATTTGAGATGATGTTAATGCAACATTAGATCCCTTGAAGTGTGTAGCGATTTGTTATTATACATCTTCGATTTCTCTATTAGAAATCATTTGTCGAGTTTTTGTCTTCTCTTTGGAGATTCAGGTTAATCAGATCTGCAATAGAGTGTGCATCTTCTTTTCTGATTTAAATCATCTTCACAAAGTGTCTAGATGAAGCCGTTTCATAACCAAGTAAAACCCTACAAGATCTTCTCATATTTCTTAATAGTTACAATACCGACTTTCTTTAACAACTATTTATTAATGTATCAGCACGTCTAGCACGTTCGACACATTAGATTCGTCGCCCTACCTAAGCGCGGTCGAAAGACATTCTGCTGCACCCGTCTATTCGTCGCCATGCCTCCTGTAATTTTCTATGACAGTCTATGTCTTTCCCTGGTGCATGTGCGGTATATTCTTTGGTGCTGTGTAGGTGTAGGTACAAATCTTTAAGGTGCAGGACGATAGTTCGATTGCCCTTCCTAGAGACGCATATCTCGCTTGCTGCAGCTAGTCGAGTTCCGTTTTAGGTGCTGACGTCTTGGTGTAGGTGCTGGAGTAGTCCCTCGTTGAATAAGTGTAAACGTAGTTCATCCCTGATGTCTGTTGTTTACTGCAGGTTGCACGTTGTGCAATTGATGTGTATTGTGTAGGCCGTAGGCTTTGTTGATGCAATCGTAGTTCATCCATGTTGTTTGTGGTCTGTTGCAGGTGTTGGTTCTTCATCTGTTTGTGAAAGCGCCTGCTGATGTACTGTGTGAGACTGTGTAGGTGCGTTTACTGGTTCTTGTGCGGGTTGCAGGCTATGCGGCTGCTAGTATTGTGTAGGCTTCATGGTTTCTGGTGCAGGTGCAAGTCTAATTGTAGTATGATTTTAACTGCAATTTGCGGTTGGTTGCCTCAATGTGGTTGAAGATTGTAGTTAAAGGTTGTGCAGTTGCTAGCATTTTGTGCAAGTTGTAAGTTCCTAGTGGTGCAGGTGCAGTTTTACTGGTCTTCTAAGTATAATTGGTTGCGCAGGTCCGATATCATGGTCGTGCAGGTCTAAAACTGTGATAGTTTGCTATATGGGTTCTTGATTCTAACATGACTGTCTCCTTTTAGTCTAGTGTACCAATCCGGACAAGGGGAAGCTCCAAGACCCTCTCGGCTAAAGATATCGTACATGACTAGTTTCATTACTAATTCAAGAGATTTTCTACAATAAGTGCACAATGTTATTGTTGCTATTGCGAATAAGACTTAGTAGCTACTTTCAAATTAATTTGTCTTAGAATTATCGTTTTGTTGTGGTGTATGAAGTTTGTAGTAATATTTTAACATTTTTATCATAATAATAAGACTTGCAGACATGTTCATAGAGTTTGAAAAATCAATGAGAGAGAAAATGAATAATAGGAGTGCAACAATATTTTTTTGTTTATTTAAATTATTAATTTAGTGAAGCTAACTTCATTTTTATTAACAATGTAAATAAAAATGAAACAAGTGCAAATGATTGAATGTAGATTCATTTTTATTTATAATGCAAAAAAAGTGAAACAAGTACACATGAGTGAAACTTGCTTTACTTCTATTTACAATGTAAAAAGAAGTGAAACAAGCGCACATGAGTGAAGTTTGTTTCACTTCTATTTATAATATAAAATGATGGTCGTGTTATACAAAATCAGTATATTCGATTCGGTCGGTAAACCGACGGATTATGATACCGCAAACCGACCAACTAAACCGTATAGCTCGGTTTAGTCAAATCAGAACCGATTTGAACTCGGTTTAGGTGGTTCGATTTGATATTTGGTTTGGTTTGAACGGTTTCAGTCCAATTTAAACTCTTAGCATTTAATACTTTCCATAAAGACGTCATATAAAATAACTACGGTTTCCAAAAATCATAGTAAATAGCTACTAAATATTAATATAGAGAACAATTAAAATCCCACATTAGCAAATCGAAATGTTTTATACAAAATGCTAGAGTTTCAAATATTCAGTTTGAAGAGCCTTAATTATTCGAATCGAATAGTAAGTTAATCCGTACCCAGACTATGGTATGTATCGTACCTACAAATCTGTCATGGCCATACCTTTAGTGGAATTGGCTGGTGTTCACTATGGCAGTTCCTACTTTGAGCCGACGCCCTTCGCCCATGTTTTTTGTTTGTTTGTAAATTTATGTTGATATAAGGTAGGGGTAGGCACGCAGATACAATCTTGTTTAGTTTGTGGACAACTATGCCAAAATGAGGCATGAAGAAGGATTGTAGTATGTGGACCGTAAACCTTCTCAAAGATGGTACTTGAACAGGAATATGTGGATTTGAGTTGAATAAATATTTTCTCGGATTATTCTCTCATTTGATAAGACAACACGATTTTAACCATATATATAAAAAGGAAACTAGACATCCCTCCATGCATAATTTTTGATACACAGTACAGTTGGATTTGCAATTTTATTACTTCATTGATTGAATACGTTGCTTTCCCACCTCTATCTAGAATTTTTTTTAATTTGAATAATACTCCCAATTGTTGGTGGGTCGTTTGCTGTTCATACCCTCTAATTGTGTTGGTGATCTTTATCGAGCCCGTGTTTGTCTATTTCGGAGACCAAATAATCAGATTTAAAATTATTTTTCATTTTGCCAATAAAAAGTTAGTGAAATTGATCTTTGATGTGATATGTATTCTCCTATTATTTGTTTGGATTTCTCATTATTAAGACTATATATGTAAATGATCCATTATTATTTCGTAAGATTTTTTTCGGCACCAAGCCTCAACTAAGGATAATTTTAACTGACGCTTAAAATATTTGGTAGAGATTCTTCCGACACTGTTTCATATGTTCGTTCAATTTTCTCTACTTTAACACTCATCGTGTAAGAACTCATTGGAGTAATCCTCAAAAACTTTCATAATTGTTGAATCTTCTTTATTGAGAATTTTAGTTTTTGTAAATTATTCCTACATTTGTTTTCTAATTTATCAATTGTTTGTATTAATTTAATAAGTTTTATTTACTAATTAATTTTTTTATATAAAATTCTCAATTAAAGGAAATTAATTATTTATAAAAAACACATAATTATGTTTTTTTAGAACACTGTGTTTCGCTTCTCCTATGGAGTGCGACTAATCCCCGCGGGTTAAACACATAGCCCGCAAACACACTTACCCATTTATTCACCCAGAGCCTTAGGGAGGTTGGGATATCCACATCTTGTTACCGCTAGGCTAATTATTTGTATAAAACAAATAATTATGTTTTAATTTGAACATTATTGGATGAAGATCTTATCCAATTACATTAACAAATTAAATTTACATAGAAAATTTATATTTGTTATCAAATTATATATATAAGACAATCGAGTAAAAAAATTATTAAAGTTTAAGCTGGTGAATTAATAAAAAAAAAAGTGTGAACTAGTTAAGAGGTGATAATTAATCATCCTCACAAAATATTTAGGATACAAATTAATATTTTAGTTATTTTTTATTGACAAAACCATGACTGTAACGTAATAAAATCGACCATTCTCATGAAAGAGTTTTTGTTACTCGATAGTCATTCCCTATAACTCACATTTCTCTCGAGTCTCGAGTGAGACGAAGAATCAAAATAGTTTCTTTATTAGAGTGCATTTAAATAATCGATTTAGACTAGCTTTGACATTTTTATAGTCACCACTTAATTTACTTCCCGAGAAATTAGGAAAAAAAAGTACTTCGCGTATTCAAACGCATTTAAAGATTATATTCTTGGTTCGATGCTTGTATATACACGTGAGAAAGGGTACCATCACTATGACTCACATTCCTATCGAGACAATGTCAAATTTAAACTTTTGACCATTTAAAAAATATTATTATAACCTTATTTATTTATCCAATCCTAGGACATGCATATCACTAATAAAAAATGTGTTATTAGTGGCGAAATTTAATGGCGGTATATAAAATCGTAGTTAATACCTTAAATGTAACTGCGGTATATAAAACCGCAGTTAATATCTTACTTTTAACTGCGGTATATAAAACCGTAGTTAATAGTCTTACTTTTAACTACGGTATATAAAACCACAGTTAAAATTCTTAACTTTAACTCTGGTATATAAAACTGTAGTTAAAAGTTTTACATTTAACTGTGGTATATAAAACTGCAGTTAAAAGTCTTACATTTAACTACGGTATATAAAACCGTAGTTAAAAGTCTTACATTAAACTGCAGTATATAAAACTGCAGTTCAAAGTCTTACATTTACTACGGTATATAAAACCGCAGTTAAAAGTCTTACCTTTAACTACGTTATTATATACCGCAATTAAAAGTTTTACCTATTATATAAAACCACAATTAAATGTTTTATTAAGATCATCAAACATAAAAAATCTTATTAATAATTCTTAATTTATATTATTTTAGAAATGAATTGGAATACAAGATAGAATTCTCAATTTCTATTATTTTAAAAATTAATTAGGATATAAGTATGTAAAGATTTGTATAGATAAAATTATAAAAATTAAATAATAAAGTATTTATCATTTGTATAATAAATATTATTATTAATATTATATATATATATGGATATTTTTATTAAGTTATTAGAAATATGTTAGGATCTAGGTCGGGGCTGACGAACCGGGGTCTGACCGGTTAGTACTCAACGATTGGTGTTTAATCCGGTTAGAGATTAACACCGGGTTTCAATACTACACAAACTTTCACAAACCCTTAAACCTAGTTCAAGTGTGGAAGTGGTTTATTTCAGGTTGAAGCAACACACACCGGATGAATAAAGATAGGTTTGGATAAAGTCAGTTTGGAGTTTAGTAACTCGGTTAAAATGATGTAAATCGGTTAGAGCAGTGCAAGTCGGTTAGTATGATTCGGTTAAAACGTAGAGCCGACAGAAAGTAAAGAACAAGAGAGGTTTTTATGGATGTTCGGAGATAAAACTCCTACGTCACCCCTTCTTCTCGAAACCGCAAGAAGGATATTCACTAAGGAATACACAAACACAATATCCGATCGAGACTTATTTGCTGCTTGATAAACACTCGTACAATTCTCACCGAAATTGTAATCTCACTTCAAATGCACACTTTAAACTTTGAATCTTGTAGAGAGATGAACTTGTAATTAATAACTCTTAGAACTTGTAGCTGGTGGAACTAGTAACTACATTTAATCCTCTTCAGCTCCTTCTTTTATAGGTGAAATGTGCCAACGGTCACATTTCTTCTCCTTGAATCTGATTGGTTGAGCAGAGGTTCAGTGTTTCAAACCTGGCGGTTTAGACTTCCAATGCGTAGGTCAAACCGGGTAGGTTTGTCTTTTACTTAATGTAACAACTGTCGGTTGGACAGTTGCCTGCACCTGGAAGGTTGCGCCTCTGACTTATCCTAGAATAAAAAGATCTCTTTAGGCGATCTTCTGCAGCCTGCAGAGTATCAACGGACTTGTATGGATATGGCAATGTTATAGTCTGTTCCTTTGATATCATCTTTTGCAGATACTCAAAGTATCTGTTTGCATCGATTTGTAGATTGTACTTAATTTGATAGTTCTGACTTCTTTCTCAAATAGTCTTTTCATCATTTTTCCGGTTGAGTGCATTTCGGTTTAGGATGTCTACTGGTTGTTCATAACTTTAGGTTAACTGGATATCTTTCCGGTTTTGGATACGTCATCTGCTTCTTCTTCTAACCGGTCTTGTCTTCTTGATCGGTTGGATTCTTGACCGGTCAGATTTTTGACCGATCCTGATTCTTAACCGTTCCTGCATAGGAAGTTTGTTTTGTTAAGTTCTTATTTTAACCGGTCTAATTTATCTAACAATTTCTCCCTTTTTGATTATTTTATTTAAAATATTCAAAACCATGTAAGAAGTAAATTGTAGGCCGGTTGTTTTAAAAGTTTATTTGGCCGGATTTTTGGAAAAGACTTAGAAAATTTTTTAGAAAAGTGTTTGAAAATATTTGGAAAAATTTGTTTTTGAAGGAAAATTTTATCTTATCAATTTCTCCCTTTTTAATTATTTTTTTTTAAATAATCAAAACCATGTAAGAAGTAAATTGTTGGCCGGTTTCCAAAAATACTTTATATATATAGAAGTGGGAAATATACTAAAATTGACATAAGCAATAGATAATTAAAAACTTCTATTCCCTCTTCTTAGGCATGAATTTTTCCCGTAGGTAGTCAACTATCATTCCCTTTCCCGGATTGCAGGGATCAGCGCCAACTCTGGAGGAGGATCCTTGACCGCCCGAGGTTCCGGTGAATGGTGAGACCGGTGGAGGAACCGATCTGATTGGAATCGCTTCGAGACCCCGCGTTCTTTTGAGCGGCAGTATATCCTCTTCCTCGACTTCTTCAACTTATGGGGAAACTAGGTTGGGTGTAGCAGCAACCGATTCAGCAATGTCGGCCAATAACTTTTTAGCCGCTGCCCTCTTGGAGGAGGCCTTTCTCTTTCTGGTGACCGGTTGATGGAGCAGCCGCCTTCAATTTCTTATTTGCATCGGCGATATCTTCGAATATCAGATGTTGTTCGACTAACCGAGCCGCATCCTCATTTGCTTGAACTGCTTGTGCCGGTGCATCATCTTCTATTGTTTGAACGTGTTGGGCCAGGTCTGCATCCGCCTATTCCCTTTCCTTTTGAAGCCGTATTCGCTCATCTTCGGCCTCTTGAATCTTCTTAGCCACGATCTCATTCGCTTTTTCAAGCGCTTCGTCGGCTGCTAGCTTAGCCTCTATCATCTCCGCTAGCTGTTCGGAGACTGCCTTTAGCTCGACTTCGGTCTGGGCATGCTTTTCTTCAAGCGTTGACATTCTTTCAAGTATTGAGCCGGCCTGGACACCGGATTGAGACAGACCCTCTTCAAAAGTTGTTAGCCTTTGATCTGTTATCATTTTCTTTTGATCCATTAAACTGACCCGCTGGTCGGTCTGGGCAAGACCGGTCTCAAGATTTGTATCGTGGAGCTGAACAGTTGATCGGTCAGGCCGTAGTTATCTTCAACGGCCGTAAGCCGTTGAACCGCAGAGTTCAGCCTTTCACCGGTAGACTCAACTAACCGGATTTATTTCTTTTCTCTTTCCCTCAGTTTCTTCTGCCACGGCATGATTACATCTTTACAAAATTCCTCGATTAAATCCATGACCTTGGCCTCGGTCATAGCAGGCACCGACGTTTTGTCGGTTTGTGGAGATCCAGGCCGAATTGTGAGTAGTGTATCTGTTTTGGTTGCAACGGTGTTGACTGGGGGTTCCGGTGGAGGAGGGATATTCTCGGCCTCATTCGGATTCGGACCGCCGTTGGATTCGTTACCATCATCACCTTCATGATGAGATCTGGAAAAGTGTGAAGCTTCTTGATGAGAGGGTTCTGATTCTAACCGTGTCATCTCATCGGTCAACTCATGTTCCTTAGCCGTTAGCATTTCCAATACTAAGGCATCAAACTGGGATTCCTCCTCCTTAGGGATATTCTTTTCACGAAGGTGACGGATGTGGCAGGTGAGTTCTAACAACCGGGCGTGCGGTTCTACCATCCTGCTTCTTCGAAGAGCGGTGACCACGCTCTTAGTCTTCGTAAGGTCGAGCACCGACCTTTCTATCTCCACCAGTTTTTCATATCTCTGGTTAGCGGGATGCGCCGGTAACATGTCGGCATAAAGGACTTCCTGTCGTTCCAGAGCTCATTGATAGTAGACATCGCTCGCAGCATGAGCCTGATCGTAAAGTTTCTCTAATATTTGGGAGACAAGTTCCTCTCCCATTTGCCGAACGTTGTCGTCCGCGGTTTCAAATACCTCCGGTTGCCTGGCTGAACCGGTTTCATCATTAACATTTCTGGCCGGTTGTTCTTCGACCACCTTCTCCTTCCCTTTGTCTAACCGATTCTCCTCGGTGTTGTTGGAGTGGGTCCGGCTAGAACTATACACGGAGTTCTCCGAATTAGGGGTGTCGTCCTGAATATTCGCTGATCGGACGTGTGCGGAACCGCTTTACTTCCGGACTGTTCACCCACCGGAGCCTTTTTCTTTCTAGGCTGCGACTTCCTTCGACGAGTGTTTGATTGTTTACTGCCTGAGACCTTTGTCCTGCCCGGTTTGTCCTCCGGTTTCAGAAAGTGGGTGTATTTTATTATCTTGCTAGAAGGAATAAAAACGCCCGGGCCGGTTTCGGCATTTAAGTGGCGCATCAGCTTTCCGAGTGGAACGGCGTATCCCCACGACCGTTTTGAAGATGGATCCACCATCTCACACATATTAGAGAAAATAACCTTGGCCTAGTTGATCTTGATGCCTCTAACCAAATCGTCTATCATCTCAATTTTCGAGCGTGTGAGGCTGTCGTAGTTGCCTCCTCTGCCTTGAACCGACTTTGAGAGAATCTCGCAAAGTGGTCTGTATTCTGGTTTAAGGTCGGTTTTCTTGTCGGACACCATTATCGGTTCTTTAGTATTCGATACATTACAGCAAACCACAAGGAATGCATCCTCGTTTGTAAGCACCGAGAAGTCACTCCCTTCTGCCGGTAGGCGGAGAACTTCAGCAACCGATTCTTTTGTGAGTTGAAACGGTTTTCTGCCGATCATTGTGGATATAACTCCCTCACTGTGTACGGCGGTTTGGAAAAATTCCATGACCGCGTCTTGATACAGGATGAACGGTCCGTTCAGAAAATGTTCAAGACCAGATGCAGAGATGAGATTTAACACCTGTTTAGCTTCTGTCGATCCGTTTGCTCGAATTTCTTTGAAGTCGACTTGGAAGATGTGAGTAAAGAGCACAGAATCGCAACCCATTTTACTTGGAGAGACCGAAAAATTGAGAGATTCAGAGCTTAGGAAAGAGTTGAGTGCTAGAGAGAGAAAGCAGATTCGCGGAAGAAGGAAATAAAATGACGGATGAATGTATTTATAGCCACGGATTGGAATGCAAACCGTCGCGAACCGTCACATCAAGAATGGGCGGCAATTTTCCCTCCAAAATAACTTTGGGCGACAAGCTTTTGGCGGCAAGCTTTGGGCGGGAATTCTTTGAGCGGGAATTCTTAGAGCGGGAAGTTATTTAAGGTGGTTATTTTTGTAACTGATTATTAGTGAGGCGGTTATTTAACCGGTGATTTAGAAAAGCGATAGGCGATTTTAACCGGTTGAGAATATAAACCGATATTTAAACTTAGTAATTTTAAACCGACTTTTGAACTTCATAATTTAAATGGTCATTCGATTGAAGAAGAAAGACATGATAGATACCGATACAAAGATCGGTTTGGAGTACACATAAGAAAGAGAAAATTACATAGTGATCATTTTGAGTTTGTCATCTACCACCTCCTCGTTAAGGACATTCGAGAGATTCACCGGTGTACCCGGTCCAAGATTTAGAACACAGGCTCGAATGACCCGGCTCAACTAAGGAGCATAGCCGAACCCTCTCTTTGTTTCGACCATGTTTTCAAGTTGTTGAAGATGATCGACGCCCAGTTGATGGGGGTGTTGCTGACGATGTAGGTCATCATGTCCAAAGTCCGTTTGGAATAGTTTTGGTTCGTAGATTGGCAGATGATCAACCGGTTGACGATCTCATGCAGGAGTTGGATGTGGGGAGCGAGGTTGGTTTTCAGGCCGTGATTCTCCACCGGTGTTTTAGATCCAGAGAACATTTCAGCGTAATCAATAGCTGCGCTGCCCACCCGGGATGGGAAATTTGAAAACCCTTTAATGGGAAGATTAAACATTCCGGCGAGTCCGCTCTCAAGGAGAACGATGACATTGTTTTTCACGGTGGATACAACTGCACCGTTGAACATAGACGCATTGTTGAAAAATTCCAGTACCTCTAGAAAGAATAGAGGTCCGGATTCTTCGAGGAAAGCGCGAAGTCCGGTTTCGTCGAGGGATTCAAAGAGTATCTCCCTTACTTCAACATCTTCCATGTCTAGGAAAGAATCGAAGTCGACGCATAGATAGTTCCTGAGAGTGCGATGAGTCATTTTTCAACTCTTGCTAAGAGAGATAGAGAGTTTACAATATTTTGTTTTGAGGTGTGTTGGTACGAAGGGGGGAGGTTTCTTAAATAGATTTGAAATTGGAGAGAAAATAGGAGCATTTAATTCTAATATTCCGTTTTGTCTCATTAATGTTGGGGAATATTTATGTTTTCAAAACGCCTTGGGAAGGGGTTACTTTTTGACCGGTTACGAAGACCGAGGCTGAAATCTAGTTGGGAATTAACTGAGTTTGTGTAATTTCCCATGCAGTTGGAATTAAAAAAAAATACTAAAATTTCATTAAGGAAAGACAGATTACATTGAACTGAAGGAAATATAAGTTAAACCGAAAGGAATCATAATCGAGTAGGTTGAGAATACAACCGGTGCGTACAGCAAAATGACCGGTTGTCCGAAGGAGTGACTAATTGCCGAAGGATGTGAGGTGTCGGTTCTTCTTCTTCCAAGCTTTCTCGAACCGCTCATAGAAGGAATCGGCTGAATCCCTGGTGAGGACCTGGGATTGGTTCAGCCCTTCGCCTGGACAGAGCGGAACCCCGAGTTCCATGAGTAGAAGATGATCTGAGGAATGAAGCCGGTATGACGAGTGGTGATCATTCAGATCAAGATGTCAAACAGCAGCCTAGACCAATTGACCAGAGTATCAGTTGTGATGGCGGTCATGATGTTGAAGATGGTGGCGCAGTAGGTGTTTGTGACATCCTTTCCCAGGATGGCCCTACCGATGATGTTATTAAGAAGCTGATATTCAGCCCTCAATTATGACCGAGCTCCGTGGTCATCGACTGGAAGGTTCGAGCGAGAGAAGTTCAAAGAGATTTCGGTTTTTAGTTCGGCCGAAACATTTAGATCGGTAAGACCTTCCTTCAGAAGGTCGAAGCACCGAGCAAAATCCCACTCAGAAAAGTCAAACACCGTTCCTCTAACCCTAGATTGAATAAGGGTATCAAAGTATGGAGTACCATGGAAGACCCTAGCGTTATGGAAGAATTCGAGTACAGTCTCAGAAAAGATGACATGTTTGTCATCTAGGAAGGGCTTTAGACCGATATTTTCTAGAGATTTAATCATTTTGAATATCTCATAGTGTTGTGTTCTCTGCGTGGAGTCAAAATCAACTTAGAGAATGTTTTGGAACTGAGATATTTTTGTCTTAGTGAGATGATAAGTTGATATTGTGGATATTTTTCTGATGTTCACCTAGCTTATATATTAGTTGAAGGGTGATAGTATTATCCTGTGGGTAGTAGGTTATTTAGTTTATTAACCATAGGATAAAGCATTTTGCATGAATTAGGTATGTGTACAGCCTAAGGGTGTGAGTCATAGGCCTGGACGGTGAGAGATATAATATCTTCACGTCTTTTAAGGCATGACCGTTTTGTTTTGAAAATGTATCTTTTCAGAACAGATACGTATAAACACAGACAGTTGTTCCATTTTTGTTCGGAAGCCAAATAATCCAGAATATATTATATTCAAACCGGTTAGTTTTCAGTCATTGGTCCCGATGCAGTTAATTAGTGTAGGCACTAATTACCTGGTCGGTTTACTATAACTGATAGACAAAACGGTTATTCAATAAATACGATGGTAGATTCGGTTTCCGACAATTTAAGAGGAACTGCCGGTTTTGTCTGTCCGAACCGATTTTCTCTTTAGAGATTAAAGGTTTAAGAAATGAGTTGATTAATATCGGTTAAGTCGAGTATGTTTCTGAAGTAAGAGAACTTAGCTTCCTGCAGAGGCTTTGTGAAGATATATCGGCTACTTGTTGTTCTGTTGATACGTATTCCAGTCGGATATGCTTCTGCATGACATGTAATGGATATATAAATATAAAACTAATATAATTTAGTTAAATCTTTAATAAAGATTTTGTTATAGAGTTGTTCAAATTTTTTTGTTATAAATGTAATGGTAAGTTTTAATTTTTTATAATATGTATTATATAAAAATATGAATTAAGTAAATATACTAAAATCTTAAAATTTGGAGATACTTTAGGTATATATTTAATTTATTTACTAAATATTATTCTAAATTCATACTTTAAAATAACCTTCCAAATAAAATATATTTATAATATATATATATATAAACATATTATTTGTGCTTAATAATATATATAAATTATTTACTGCTTAATATATATATAAAACACACATTATTTGAACTATTATATATAAAACCGCAATTAAAGTATACCTTACTTAAAATTTTGGTACGCAAAAAATGCATACATTTACCTTACATTGATTTAGGTATACCTTGATTTCGATATACCTTAATTTCAGTATACAAAAAATTTATACTTTTACCTTACCTTAATTTCTGTACGGTATCGGTATTATACATTTAATACATAAAAACCAAAGTTTTAAAATACGCGGTCGGACCGTCGGTTCAATCGGTTTGACCGCGAAACGGTTGAGAGGACAGTCCGGTTTTTGACTTTAATGCGGTCACCTTTCGAACCGGTGAAAATCCAGTCCAACCGAAAAAACGAACCGGAAATATCCGGTCCGAAAGGTCAATAGTAAAACTCTAGACATTTTTTCTTATCTCTCAGGTGGATCTACCTCTCTTCTCTCTCTACTAGATCTACTTTATCAACCCAAAAAAGAGTGATCATCGGCCCTGCTTGAGCTGGATCTATCTCTTCTTCTCTCTCTACTAGATCTACTTTATCAACCCAAACCCAGTGATCATCGGCCCTTTAAGAAGCTTTCAGTTGGATATATCTCTTCTTCTCTCTCTACTAGATCTAGTTTATCAACCCAAACCTAGTGATCATCGACCCCTTCATGAAGGAGACATCAGTGGGAGATGTAACATCACCAATAAAGTAGTAGGTCATCGAAGACATATGCTACATTCGATGAAATCTTGAAGGAGATTCTTCACCTTTGGAATTCTGGTGGACCCACCGACAAGAAGAACTTAAATTTCATGAATTTAAAATTCGGTCCAACCAGTCGTTGAACCGGTTGGACCGGTTAAACCGGAGTTCGTCTAGAAAACCGGGTCGGTAACCGGAACGGTTTTCAAAACCTTGCTAAAAACCATATTAACTTTAAAAAAATCAATCTCATCGGTAAGGTAGAGAGGCATATATAGAATAATATTTCAGTATAATTATATTTTGAAATTATTCAAAAATTATATTTCTATAATTAAATTAATATTAAATTTCTATAATTATTTCTTTATATATTTATATATATTTTAACTTATAAATACTATTTCCGTATTTGGATATATCTTGATATACCAAAATTTTAAAATCTCATACCTTTACCGTACCAATAATTTCGGTATCGATATCATACCTTACATTTTTTTTGGTATACCTTAAAAATCGATATTTTCGATATATTACGGTACAATATTTTCGATATATACCTTTAATATCAATATTTTTTCCCACCCTAACTTTGATACGTTATATAGAGTAGTATAAGTGATGTTTGCAGGCTCGTGCAATTACAACGGCCCTCACTCTTGACCTCAAATTTTTAATTTTTAGTATATATAATATTATTAATTATATATTATATATTATTATCTATTTTACCGTATAATATAATATTCCTTTATATTTATTTCCTTATAATATGTTAACTTTTTCTCTCTATATTATACATAATAATTGTAAATTTTTTCTCTCTCCATATTATATAATAATATTTTATTAATTTCTCTCTTTATATTATGTATAATATAATAATTTATTAATTTTTTTTCTTTTTCATATTATATCTAATATAATAATATGTTAATTTTTTCTCCCTCTAATTATTATTTTTGTATATAATTTTTTATTCTTAATATTAGTAGGCCTATTGAGATCTTTATTATATTTATTGTAGGTTTTTTATATCACTAACTTTAACTACTTTGTTTATATTGTAGGCTTTTCCATCTTTAATATTTTAATTTTTTTTAATCATAAATCCAACCATAACCTAAAATTCATTTTTGAGGTTACATTTTAATACTCTTAAATTTATTTATTTATTTGTTCTTATATTCTTATGTTTATCTTTATAATCTCTTCTCATTTTAAAATATTTATCAAAATTTTTCATTATAGAAATATCATACATAATATATCACAAATCTATATACATATAATGATACTTAATTTTTAAAGTGTTTGGATTGCCGGGTCGAGAGTTATGGTTAATTTGGATATATATATATGAAAATTAAATGAATACTTGGTTCGAATTGTGGGTTGACCCGCCAATAAACTTAAAACGATTAAAAATAAAATTAAAAATGTTATAGATATGGTTCGAATTTGAAACCTAACAAAACAAGTACAACTCTTTAACCAATTAAGCTAATACCACTTTTTATTTTAAATTCAACACCCAATTTGATGAACGTGAGACATTTTAACAATATAAGTTCAACATTTTAACTAACTATTTAACAATATAAGTTCAACTTTTTAACTAACTAATTTATATATATAATGATGCTTAATTTATAAAGTGTCCGGATTGCTAGGTCGAGAGCTGTGGTTAATTTAGATATACATGTGAGAGTAAAATGGATATTTGAGTCGGATTGTGGGTTGACCCGCCCATAAACTTGAAACGATTAAAAATAAAATTAAAAATATTATAGATATGGTTCGAACTTGCAACCTAACAAAACAAGTACAACTCTTTAACCAATTAAGCTAATACCACTTTATATTTTAAATTCAACACCTAATTTGATGAACGTGAGACATTTTAACAATATAAGTTCAACATTTTAACTAACTATTTAACAATATAAGTTCAACTTTTTAACTAACTAATTTATATATATAATGATGCTTAATTTATAAAGTGTCCGGATTGCTAGGTCGAGAGCTGTGGTTAATTTAGATATATATGTGAGAGTAAAATGAATATTTGAGTCGGATTGTGGGTTGACCCGCCCATAAACTTAAAACGATTAAAAATAAAATTAAAAATGTTATATATATGGTTCGAACTTGCAACCTAACAAAACAAGTACAACTCTTTAACCAATTAAGCTAATACCACTTTATATTTTAAATTCAACACCCAATTTGATGAACGTGAGACATTTTAACAATATAAGTTCAACATTTTAACTAACTATTTAACAATATAAGTTCAACTTTTTAACTAACTAATTTATATATATAATGATGCTTAATTTATAAAGTGTCCGGATTGCTTGGTCGAGAGCTGTGGTTAATTTAGAAATATATGTGAGAATAAAATGGATATTTGAGTCGGATTGTGAGTTGACCCGCCCATAAACTTAAAACGATTAAAAATAAAATTAAAAATGTTATAGGTATGGTTCGAACTTGCAACATAACAAAACATTTACAACTTTTTAACCAACTAAGCTCATAACAGTTTATATTTTAAATTCAACACCAAATTTGATGAACGTGGGACATTTTAACAATATAGTTCAATTTTTTAACTAACTAATCTATATATATATATAAATATATATAATGATGTTTAATTTTTAAAATGTTCGGATTACCGGGTTGAGAGCTGTGGTTAATTTGGATATATATGTGAGAGTAAATAGATACATGGGTTAGATTGTGGGTTGACTCGCCCATAAACTTAAAATGATTAAAAATAAAATTAAAAATGTTATAGGTATGGTTCGAACTTGAACCTAACAAAATAAGTACAATTGTTTAACCAAATAAGCTAAAAACACTTTATATTTTAAATTCAACACCAAATTTGATGAACGTGGGATATTTTAACAATATAAGTTCAATTTTTTAACTAATATATATATATATATATATATATATAAAATGATATATATATATATATATATGTAATGCTTAAGTGTCCGAATTGTCGGGTCAAGAGTTGAGAGTAATTTGGATATATATGTGAGAGTAAATGGATACTTGGGTCGGATTGTGGGTTGACCCGCCCACAAACTTAAAACGATTAAAAATAAAATTAAAAGTGTTATAGGTATGGTTTGAACTTGCAACCTAACAAAACAAGTACAACCCTTTAACCAATTCGGCTAATAACACTTTATATTTTAAATTCAACACCAAATTTGATTACGCGAGATATTTTAACATTATAAGTTCAATTTTTTAACTAACTAATCTATATATATATATATATATATAAAATGATGCTTAATTTTTAAAGTGTCCGGATTGCCGGGTCGAGTGCTAAGAGTAATTTGGATATATATGTGAGAGTAAATGGATACTTGGGTCGGATTTTGGGTTGACCCGCCCACAAAAATAAAATGATTAAAAATAAAATTAAAAATGCTATAGGTATGGTTTGAACTTGCAACCTAACAAAACAAGTACAACTATTTAACCAACTAAGCTAACATCACTTTATATTTTAAATTCAACCCCAAATTTGATGAACGTGGGACATTTTAACAATATAAGTTAACTTTTTAACTAACTAATCTATATACATATAATGATGGTTAATTTTTAAAGTATCCGGATTGCCGGGTCGAGAGCTGTGGTTAAATTGGATATATATGTCAGAGTAAATTGATACTTGGGTCGGATGTCGGTTGACCCGCCCATAAGCTTAAAACGATTAAAAATAAAATAAAAAATGCTATAAGTATGGGTTGAACTTGCAACCTAACAAAACAAGTACAATTTTTTAACTAACTAGACTAATAATAATTTATATTTTAAATTCAACACCAAATTTGATTAACTGTGACATTTTAACAATATAAGTTCAACTTTTTAACTAATTAATCTATATATATATATAATGATCCTTAATTTTTAAAGTGTCTGGATTGTCGGGTCGAGAGCTGAGAGTAATTTGGATATATATGTGAGAGTAAATGGATACTTGGGTCGGATTGTGGGTTGACCCGCCCACAAAAATAAAATGATTAAAAATAAAATGAAAAATGCTATAGGTATGGTTTGAACTTGCAACCTAACAAAACAAGTACAACTATTTAACCAACTAAGCTAACATCACTTTATATTTTAAATTCAACCCCAAATTTGATGAACGTGGGACATTTTAACAGTATAAGTTAACTTTTTAACTAACTAATCTATATACATATAATGATGCTTAATTTTTAAAGTGTCCGGATTGCCGGGTCGAGAGCTGTGGTTAAATTGGATATATATGTCAGAGTAAATTGATACTTGGGTCGGATGTCGGTTGACCCGCCCATAAGCTTAAAACGATTAAAAATAAAATAAAAAATGCTATAAGTATGGGTTGAACTTGCAACCTAACAAAACAAGTACAATTTTTTAACTAACTAGACTAATAACAATTTATATTTTAAATTCAACACCAAATTTGATTAACTGTGACATTTTAACAATATAAGTTCAACTTTTTAACTAATTAATCTATATATATATAATGATGCTTAATTTTTAAAGTGTCTGGATTGTCGGGTCGAGAGCTGAGAGTAATTTGGATATATATGTGAGAGTAAATGGATACTTGGGTCGGATTGTGGATTGACCCGCCTGTAAGCATGAAAATTTGACTTACCCTATTTGCAAAATAATATTATTATGTTTAATAATATTAAAATAATATTTTGGAATTTTATATTCAAAATAACTTGAAAGAAGGAATTAAAACCTAATTAGGGATTAATTATTGTGATAATTAAACCTTAATTAAGGAAACTTTCAAAAATTCCAAAAGTAATTTGAGGATAAAATATTTGTATATATTTTACCCAAATTAGACCAAGGAAGGGGTAAAAAATATTTAATTAGGATTAATTCATGATTTATGTTTAATTCATGATTAAACCAATTAAATAAAATACCCCAAAATTCCCAAAAAAAATAAAATATGATCATAATTTTTATTATGAATTTAGAAATAATTTTGCGAAATTTTTGGTAAAAAAATGGATTTAAAAGGAATTAAATTCGATTTTTAATAACCTTTTAAATAAAATTAAAATTGAATAATCTTGTGTGGCTGATTTTATGTTTAAACTTTGCAGCAGGATCCTGGACCATCAGATGAGCGCCCAGATCTCATCCGACAGCCTAGAGCGCGCCAGAAATCCAGTTGTAACGGAACCACGTGCGCGCACCCACACCATATCAACTAACATGACAGACTGACCCCGTTAGTCAACCAGGCTGACCGCTGACGGAACCAGACGGAACTCGACGTTCCGTTACTCAAAACGATGCCGTTTTGTTTATCTTATTCGCTGGGATGCAGGGGTTGCCGGATTCGTGATCATTGTAGGCGTCCAACCTTTCAGAAGCTCTAACTTCAGCTACAGGCGATCAAATCCGTTGTTTTTTCGCCCACGTGATTCCCTCGTCAACGCCTACTTTTCCCCATTATCTAGAAGCCTTATCTTCCACGGGATAAGGCTGCCAGCTACCGGATAAGATTTTAGGGATAAGAACGCCGATGATCAAAATCAAGTCGAATTGACCTTCTACAGCCGACCTATCCACCCTATAAATACTCCCCTACCATCCTAATATCAATCAATCAAACAATAACCAAGAATTACACATCAATTCAACCCGATTGAAGACTTGCAGATTCCGGCGAAGAACAGTTTTTGTCAAAACTTTCTCCAGCGAGCCAAGCTTCGATCCAAGCTTTTGGATCACTTCCAATAACTCCCAGGAATGTTTTCCAACTGTTGGTATGATTCCAGAAGCCTTGAATATTGATTTGTAATTGAAAATTTTGAATTTCTTCAAAATTTCTTGTTTGATCACTTTGGTCGTGTTCTTATGCTCGATTGTGTGATTTCTTTATAGAGAATCATTATATATATCATGTGTAAGTTTTTTGTTGAAAGAAAACTGATCAAATCAACCTAGAACAGAATTTTGCAAAAATTAGTTTGAAAATTAGATTTTTTGAAATGCTGTGTTCTTGGTTTAAATTTGGATTTGTTGATCCAGATTGTTGTTATATATGTTTATAAACATGTTTGAATCATTTCCATACAACTGTAATCAATTTTTGGTCATGTTTGATCAAAAATTGAAATTTGAGAAAAAAACTTAAAAATTTGAATTTTAAAACTTTGTCTTCTTGCTTTTAATCTGATTTTGTTGGTTCAATTAGTTGTATTACATGTTTGTATACATGGTTGGATGATTTCTAAGTAACTGTAATCATGTTTTGATCATGTTTGATCAAATTAAAATTTTGGAAAAAAAGGTTAAAAACTGGATTTTTGAAATTTCATGTTCTTGCTTTTAAGTTGGATTTGTTGATTCAATTAGTAGTTATACATGATTCTTAACATGTAGGGATGAATTCCAAGTAATTGTTTCACCCTTTTGATCATGTTTGATCAAATTTGGTTTTTGAAGAAAGTTTGATTTTGATTCAATCTTCAAAAACTATTTTAATGATATAATGATGTTCTTGTTTTGGTATGGATTAACTATATTCATCATTTCAAATCTAATGGAACAAAACTAAAGCCTTGAAATGACCTAATTTAAAATATCCCAAAATTTGACCTAGAAATGGTGTTTTAAAATTGATCCTCTTATGATATTCAAAATAGTGATTTAAGTTAGGGCTTTTGTTTTTCATAATCATATGAACCTACTACAACTTACGAATTGTGATTTGGACATTCCAATCAAAAGTTATGGCCTTCTGAAATTTTGGACCAAAACAAGAACACCAGGCCCTGAAATTTTGCCTTAGGGCTGAGAAAAACATGCCAGGACCGAGCCGCCCGACCAAGGAAACTGCCCAGGACCGTGCCGCCCGACTGAGAGAGTTGGCTTAGGGCCAACAAAACTAGCCTAGACCAAATTAACCTAGGACAGACCTTGCCACTTGACCTAGGATTGACCTTGACACCTATCCTAGGACCAACAATTAAGCCTAGCTTCTTCTTATCCTAAACCAAGCCCTAGCCCTAGCCCTAGCATAGGATCAAACGCCCCACTTATCCTAAGACCGTTACAGCCCTAGGCCTAAGTTCAAACCACTTTTTTCAGAAACTCTGGCATAAATACGTTTGTACACGTATCATTTTATTGATTTTCATAAAATCTCTTGGCGACTCTGATTTTCAAATAAATAATCTTTAAATTAATTATGTTTAATTGATTTAAATTGGGTCAGGTTAAATTGTTATTTAGCCTCCTAGATTATTAATGTTTGAACAAATGATTAATTATTTTTACATAATTAATTTCTTACTGCTCCAGGTATTTTCAAAATATTTTAAAAACCAAATGTTTCATTTTAAAAGATGCCTGACACGCAAACAAATGTTGAAATCACCGAACCTCGAGCTGTCTCGCGGTACTCCTTTCATATTGTCACGTGTCTCACAAGCACATGATAAATTATGGAACGGGACATAGACCGGGGGGATAATCGGTATAACACTGCCCATAAACTTAAAACGATTAAAAATAAAATTAAAAATGTTATAGGTATGGTTTGAACTTGCAACCTAACAAAATAACTACAACTCTTTAACCAACTAAGCTAATAACAATTTATATATTAAATTCAACAACAAATTTGATGAACGTGGAAATTTTAACAATATAAGTTCAACTTTTTAACTAACTAATATATATATATATATATATATATATATATATATAATGATGCTTAATTTTTAAAGTTTCCGGATTGCTGGGTTAAGAGCTGAGAGTAAATGGATATTTGGGTCGGATTGTGGGTTGACCCGCCCATAAACTTAAAACGGTTAAAAATAAAATTAAAAATGATATCATATTTTTACCGTAATATTTTTTTCACAGTTTTTTATATTATTATTCGTGCAAATGTACGAGTTGGATACTAGTATTATTAAATGAGGCTTAAAAATCACCAAAAGCACATCAATATTTACTACCATAGATATTTTTTCCTGTTTTGAAATCAATGATTTAGTTATATATTTTTGTATATTTAATATGTTTTTGATAAAATATACTACTATTATATTTATTTTTTTTAACTACAAAATTTGAATTTTCATTATTATTATAATTTTATATTTATTTATATTATAAATAATATTATTTATTATTATAAATTATTGTACCATTATTAGTTAATAATTAATTTAATTTTAATTAAAATTTAAAATTTTAATTTTAATTATAATTATAATATAAATTATAAATTATATTTATTTAATTGAAATATTATTAATAATTGTAATAAAATAAACTTAAAATTAAATTTATATATATAAAAAAATCATTACAATATAAGTAAATATAGAAAATAATAATTAATAAAATTATCGTTATAAAATAAATAAAAATTTTCTAATTAAAATATTAAATTATTTAAAATATATATATTAAAAATGATTATATATAATAATAATGGTAAAACTAAATAAAATATATTTTATATATTATATAATAATAAGTTATATATAAAAGAAAGTTGAAAATAAATTTCAACTTATAATATACATGATTTTAGAATGTTAATAGGTTTTAAATTTTTAATTTTAACTATTTTATAATTTAATTAGAATATAAGTTGAAAATGTAAGAGTGTATACAAAATTATATGTTATCAATGTTTACACAAAAATGATAAAGAGATTATTTTCAATCAAAATATATGAATATTATTATTAATATTATATATATATATATATATATATATATATATATATATATATATATTAAGTGAATAAATTATTTACAATTATAATAATGTAATTTTTAATTATAAAAAATCAAATATTTGTATAGTTCTTATTACTGTAATAAATCACCTCATATTTAGGATATGTGATATAATATTATCTTATAAATAAGACTTTTTTATTAATTAAAGAATTTAATAATTTAAAGTTAACTAGATTTACAAAATTTTAAATTATAACTAGATAATGTATTTATAATTCTTTTATCATGTATGATTTATAAAAACAATTAAAAGTCCTAATGTTTAATACTTAAAAATAGAAATTTATTATTATATTTGTAAATGTATATAAAATTTGTAACTATATATCAATTTTAATATTATATATTATTTTATAAAATTTATAGTTATACATGGATAAAATAAAATTATATCTCTAAATTTTAATATTAAATTAAAAGAATTAAATATAATACAATTTATTAATTTATTGAAAGTAATAAAAAATTAATTATTAAATATATTGATCTAATCTAATATATAAATATAGAAAAATTAATATATATAAATATATATATATATATATATATATAAGTCAAATATCAATTTTAACTTCATAATATACATTATTTTAATAATATATAAATAATAACTTTTTAATTTGAATGATATAAATTGAAACTTGTATACAAAATTATAAAGGTTTGAATAAAATGATAAAAACTTAGATAACTAATAAATAATTTAAAAATTAATCATAATCATTTTTAATTTTAAGAGATGTGTTATATATAAATATGATCGTAATATTTAAATATGAACAATTTTTTTTAATTAATTAGTAATGAATTAGTGTATTCATTAATCTTTTAATATAAACTATTTTTTAAAATTAATTATTAAATGAATTAGTTTACTCATTCAAAGATATAACTAATTTATTTAAAATTAAATAATTTGTATAATAAAATAAAATATATTTGTATATATAATGAATATTTGAATTATATATAAAGAATTGTGAGTTAAAGAAATAATATATTAAAAAAGTGAATGAATAATTATTAATAAATTTGACTAACACATCAAAAATATATATATATATATATATATTTAAATATATATATATTTAAATATATATAACGTGTATATATAAATCTTAATTAGAAAAAATGAATTATTAGATAATTATTAATAAATTTGTAACATAAAATTAAAATTAGAATATATCTTTAAATGATATATATATTATCAAAATTTTAATTATATATTTAAAATGTATATTTATATGTGATAAAATAAAATTATATCGACTAACTTTTAATATTTAATAAAAAAAATATATATAATTTTTTTATTAATTTAATTAAAAAAATCAAACGATATAAAATTTATACTTATTTATTTTTATTGTTAAAGCTAGATAAAGAAGTTTCATATCTCTACTTCCACATTCTCTATTACTTATTTATCTTACATTCCTCGCTTTCCATTACATCTTCATCTTATTTCCCTAACCTCCTCATTCTATTACTTCTTCACCCTCCTCATTCCATTACTTTTTTTACCGTAACTTACTCATTAGATTAAATGATTATATATATCAATTTGACAAAATGTGATTCAAATTGGGATTATATATACTCAATTTGAAATATGTGAGATGACAAAGATGTTGAATCAAATTGTCAAGGCCCAAGAACTCCAAATCAATAAAGTATGATTTCTTTTATGATGGACTCTTTAATTTCTTTTACTAATATAATAATTTAAGTAAAATAAATGAATGTTCTTTTTATCATGGATAACATAATGAGAAGATATTGTGAGATTTTATGTATAAAATGATAATTTATTTCAAGTTTAAAATGATGTTTATTTTATGATGTAATGTTCTTAAATATTTAGAATGTGTATAAACTTAAAATTTATGCTCATTATTAGAAATTTGATATTATTTGGTTGTGAAATTATAATAATTTGATATTATTTTGTTATAAATTATTTATATCGATTATGTTTATGAAATAATTAAATTTATTAGAAAATTATGTTTATATAGGGATTGATAATTTATTTGATTAGTTATGTTAATAAACACCTTTTATTATTTTATATTTAAATATAATCAAATTTTATTGTAATAATATTTTAATGTAATTATATTTTTAAAGTAATATAAATTATTTTGTGTTATTTATATAGTATATAAATATTTTGTTGAATAGTTTTATTTTTTTTTTAAATATAAGTTTTAATATTTATTTTCTAGATTATTACATTAACTACGGTAAATTTATCGCAATTAAAAGTTTTTTGTTAAAATCATTAATCAATAAAGACGGTAAAAATACTGTAGTTAATTTATAAACCGTAGTTAAAGACAATTAACTAAGAGTGGTAAAGTTACTGCAATTAATAGTTTCTAACTACGGTTGATTAAACTATAGTTAAAGACTATTTACTACGGTAATTTTAACGCAATCAACCGTAGTTAAAAGTTATGTCGTTAAAAAAATGTTACTTAATAAGGGCGGTAAAGTTACCGCAGTTGGAGACTATAAACTACAGTAAGTTTACCGTTCTTATTGACAAACATATCTTTAACTGCGGTTTTTAAAACCGCAGTTAGATGCTATTAAATGCGGTTTATTAAACCGTCGTTGTAGACAATTGACTGCGGTACTTTTCCCGCCTTTATTGATTATTATTTTTTAACGGCGAAACTTTTAAAGGTGGTTGACTACGGTATTTAAACCGTAGTTAATAGACTTTAACTACGGGAAATTAACTTTTAACGGCGGTTAAAAGCGCCTTTAAATATTATTTTTTTACTAGTGTATATTGTGGTTTATATTACGACATTTTGCTAGGGAAAGGTGTATCTACAACGAGATGACTTACAACATGTCCACAAAGGTTGATACATCTACGCATGAGATGTCTTATAAACATGTTCTCTTTAGGACTAGTGCATCTACAATGATATGGATTACAATATATCCATGAAGGTCGATCTGTCTACAAATAGATGACTTACAAACAAATTCTTCTTGGGGCGGTGCATCTACGAACATATGTTTTACAACATTCCCACAAATGTTAATGCTTTTACAAGTGAGACGACAAACACAATATATTTAGGGAATGTGCATCAATGATGAGATGGCTTACAACATGTCTACAAAAGTCGATGCGTCTATGGGTGAGAAGACTTACAAGCACGTACTACTCAAGGTTGGTGCATATATAGTGAGATATCTTACAACGTGTCTACGAAGGTCTACGCGTCTCCGAATGAGACGGCTTGCAAACACATTCTACTCGAAGCTGTTGCATCTATGGTGAGATGGTTTACATTCAATCTGGATATGGATCCTTAGTTGTCACATAAGCTAAGACCTTGATTAAAATAAAGGCGAATCACTCATTTATTTCTTAGCAATCTCATCCTAAAGAGATTCTTTCCAAACTTTCGTAACTAGAGAAATTTTGTCATTTTTATTTTAATAAAAATTCCTTTAATATCAATATTGGAAAATTTGGCTTTTCTTTTCACGTTTCGTCATTTGCGTTCAAGAAAACTAATTAGACCTTTATGACCTTAAGGTGTTTATCATCATTCTCATGTTTTTAATGTTTTCGTGAAGTTAGAATTAAAACATCTTCATGAATTGCTTCCCTCATCGTTTTATAAGTTTTTTGGAAGGAGGTCAATCGAAAGTGTAGCTCTTCATTATAGAGTTTATCGTAAGTTTTCTTTATCTTCCGATTTCGGCTACACCCGATTATAAATTTTATTTTTATTTTAAAAACTAAGGGATTGTTTGAAATCGATTTTTCTTTCACCCTTTTGACTTTAATTTTGATCTTTTTAAATATATAAAATATTAAAATACATATGAAAAATATTTTACCACTTTATTTTTTTTGCATACTTTAAGGTTAAATAAATAATTTTGAGAGATGAAATTGGTATCTCATTTCATCATAAATTATTTATTTTAATCCCTCATTTTCTCTAAAATTATTTTATGATAAATGAGTATAATATTTATCCCAAATAATTTTTTTTTTTATTTTGACTATTTTTCTTTATTAATTAGGCTTTAATTATCACAATAATTAGTCTAATTAATTGTTTTAATTGGGTTTTGACCATGAAGTTAATTATTTTAATTTTATTTATTCAAAAATAAATCAAAATAACTATTTTAATTTTATAAATTGGTGTATATATTTTTAATGATTACACATATAATAGGTTGTGTGTTCTCGTGCTTTATTTTTTATTTTAAATTTTTTGTCAATGTAGTGTTTAAGTTCCTTTGAAATGACAATCTTCAAATTAATGACTTGCAAGCACTAAAAATTTGCACACCTAATTTATAAAAATAAAATATTTATTTTAATTTATTTTCGAATTAATAAAATAAAAAATAATTAACTCCAAGGCCAAAATATAATTAAAACAATTAATTAGATTAATTATTGTGATAATGAAAGCCTAATTATTTAAGAAAAATGGCCAAAACAAAAAATTAATTTTTTTAGATAAATGTTGTACTAATTTTATCTTAAAATAATTTTAGAAAAAATTAAGTAATTAAAATAAATAATTTAGGATGAAATGAGCTATCCATTTCATCCCAAAAAAATTATTTATTTAACTTTAAAATATACAAAAAAAATTAAAAAATTGGCAAAATATTTGTCATATTTATTTTAATATTTTATATTTTTAAAAATATCAAAATTAAGTCAAAAGGGTGAAAGAAAAATCAATTTCAAACAAACCCTTACAGTTTTAAAATATAAATAAAATCAGTAATCGGGTGTAGTCGAAATCCGGTGATAAAGCTACAGCCGCGAACACGCCCATTGGATCAACACTGGATTTTCATTCAACGCTCTAGACGTGCCCGCGTAGCCGGTTCTAACCGAAAAAACGCACGACTAAGAAGAAGGCGATTGGCTAATGCCTGTTAGCCGAAACACGAGAGAATGATCTAAAATGCAATGACACTTAACAAACTAGACATAACACCCCGCGATTGCCAAACGCACTTGAAATAGTGTTGTTCTAGCCGCCACCGTCTTCTTCATTGCGACGCCGGATGGATAAGATGAAGTCACATCCTTTGATTTTCCATAAGTGTAACTAAATCGTTAGTCTACCATTTCGAGTAATTCAAAAGCTGAAATGACCACCCTACCACAATGATCATTTCTCCTTCATCAATAAGGATGATTCATCCATATTCCGGTAAGTTAGATGAAGAAACCAAAATATCATAATTAGATTTGGGATGATTCAATCCATTTGGATGGATAAACCGACTCTGTGAGGCTCTTTGAACAAATCCAAAGCCAAGAGATCCACTTTCAAGCTTCCAATCTTAAAAATACATAAATCCGCCATTAAATCTCAAAGCTTCTAGATTTTCAGAATTTTCTCCACATGCCTTAAATCTCGGATCTGAGTATCTAGAAAGCTTCTTTATGGTCTAAGGAGTGTCCTCCAACACTTGATAAGCTTCTAATAATCTTTTAATTCATACTTCCAGTTTGAAATTAAAAATTTTATATTCCAATTTTTATAAGCTTCTATGCTATCTGGTTTTTAAATTTGATTATTGAAAATCGATCTTATGATCATTATGAGTTTTATGTGAAAGTTAGAACTGGTCAATCGGATTTAAAAAGAAAAATCCAGATTTGAAAAATTAAAAAATCAGGTTTACTATTCTTGGGTTAATCTTCAAGAACAACCGCCTAGAAAGCTTCACAACATAATTGTAATAATGTTGGACAACCTTTTGGATCATGTTAGGCTCATCCCGATCATATTTGATCAAAATTTTCAAAATAATTGAAAATTTTGAGTTCTTGAATTGGTCCAAACGAACAACCATTGTTCTTGTTTTGGTACCAATTAAGTATATGTAGTATAAGGAAGCTATTAGATGACTTCTTACACTTCAAAACATCTTTACAACCAAAAACTCGATTTTTGGCTACAAATTATTTTGAACAAATTGATCATCAACAAGTTGATTAATACATTTGGGTGACGTTCTAAATGTTCCTAGGAGCTTTGTGAAGCTACCTAGACCCTTGGATTGAAGAATCCAAGCCTAATCAAAATTAAAAAATCTGCAATTTTGATGTTCTTGAGGACTAGTAGGTTCAACCGAGAATTTTGACTTAGGACCGACAAGTCCGATTACGGCTTGTTAGGCAGGACCTAGAGGTTCGACCAATGTTCTTCATCGAGTACCGAAAGGTCCGACCGATGATTTTTTACATTCGACCGTGAGGTCATACCTAGGATTGAGAACTCTCGAACCTAGGACCGATGTATTCCACCTATGAGCGAGAGGATAAACCTAAGATCGAGGAATCTCGACCCCGACCGAGAATTCCCTAACCTAGAATCGATAGAGTTAGCCTAGGGCTAACACAGGACCGGTGGTTACATCCCGACCGATAATCCCATCTAAGGCCGAGAGTCCTTAACACCTCGACCGAAGTTTTTTAGCTTGGACAGATGGGTCTGACCGAGGGTCCCAAACCCCGATCGATGAAAACTAACCTAAGGACTATAGCCTGTTTGGTTCATATCTTCAAAATTAAAAATTATTTTTGTAATTTTGGAACCTCAAAACATTTTCTAAAAATCTAAAAAAATTAGAAAATGTTTTCAAAATATTTTTGGTATGTTTCCACAAATAAATATTTTAATAAAGGCTTGATTGAACCCTAATGCCTTTAGATGACTGATGTTCTCCAAGTACTTTCCTTCCTAAGTTATCATTAGCAATATGTACCACAATTTCAATAATAGTTTTTACAATTCTTTAAATAACGCGCATGCTTAGGACTAGAATAATAATTTGTTCAAATAAAACGTTATACAACAAATTTTCAAAAGTCAAATTGAATTATGTCGAAAAAGGAAGGTTACCAATTCGCTTTATTCATGGTTACGGGTGCAATTCTGATTCACTGGCATACTTAGAAGTAGATATCGTTTTCAAAACGAGTACGGAGGATAAAACGAAAAACCCTTTCTCGAGTATCACAAAACTACGAACTAAAAGAAACTCCAGCCAATACGCACTACAACAAAACATACTTTCAGCGACCCTTATATGCCAACCCATACTAAGCGTGAGTAAAAATTAAAAGAAAAAAACTTTTGCCAACCTTTATATCTATACCACCACCTTTATTTTTTTATATACCAGCATTGTAACTTTGTTAAAACCTTATAATTTAAATATTCTAAATTTTAATAATATTTATGTTTTATTTTTAAACTTTGTAAATATTTTATTTTAAATTTTTAAATTTTTTAAAATTAAATTTGACTTAAAATTTTGTTAACCTTAAAATTTAATTAATATTTTTTATATAACATAATTTTTAAACTTTTTATAGTATTATTAATATATGTCTTTTATTTAATTATTATTTAAATTTAATTAAAAGTAAAATATGAGAGAGTTCAATAGTTTGTGTTAATATGATATTTATCCCACATTGAAGAAAAAGAAGAAGTTTTTGGTATATAAAATATGATAGAGTTCATTAGTTTCTGAAGTGTTTTTAAGGTTATAATGTGCTGAACTATGGGTTCACCCTAATAGTAAAGATAAAAAAATAACATCTAAAATGAAAATAGAAAAAAACAAATTTTAAAAAAATAGTTTAAAAATAAAATAGACTTTTAGCGACGTTTTTTTATTTTGCCAACGCTTAAATAAGCGTTGTTAAAACTTTCGCCTTTCGGCAACGCTTGTACCGATGCTTAAATAAGCGTGGTAAAAACTTGCGCCCACCCTGCTTCTGGCGACGCAAGAATAAGTGTCGGTAATGTTTTTAGCGACGCTTTTAAAGGTTGGCAGAAGTCTTTTTAAGCGTCGCTGAAAGTCATTTTTGTTGTAGTGACGTTTGAATACGTATGTCATTTTATTGTTTTTTCAAAAATCAATTGGCGACTCTGTTTTCAAGTGAATAAATATTTTTAAATTAATTATTTTTAATTAATTTGAACAGATTTATTGATAATCAAATTATCATGTGATTAAACGCTAATCCCCGTATTATTAAGTTTGAACACAATTAATTATTTTTATAATTAATTTTAAAAAATGTCAGAAATTATTAAAAAAATTTGACACGTAAACCAATGTTAAAATTCCTTAACCTCGAGCTTTCCACGAAACCGACAAAATATTTTTCCGGGGTTACATGACTCATTTACGTTAACATATCATAAGAAACAAATACCTCAAATTAAACATTATATATATAATTTGGGTTTTAGTTTGTGCTCTCAAGTAAAAAAAAGAAGGAGGGTTTGAATTCTTATTGGCTCCATACATATATTTCATTTAAAAAACATAACATTTATCATATTCATTATTTGGATTTAGATCTATATAGAATAATATTTAAAACCTGAACTTTTAGATTAAAAAATTAAACCTAATCTGATATAAATTAAAAAATTATTCAAAGTTTGCATGAAAAGGAGTTAATCTTCCATTGTGGAACTTGTACACGTAGTGCTGACTGTGTCCCTAAATTTATAAAACAATAATGTCCATAAAATTGAGAATATTGATTCCTAAGGAAACATCTTGATAATCATCTCTCTCTCTCATTTTCAATTCTCAATTTGCCAATCCACAAAGTGCATAATGTTGTGGATGAAGCTACTTTCTTTTATTATACATATTTATATATTTATATAGTCAACTACCTATATTCATTGCCCAAATACAGGGGCGGAGTCAGGATTTGAAATCCACCCGGGCTAATATTTTTATTAAAATATATCCGGGTTAACTTAATAATAATATTAAGTTTTAATATGAATGTTATCTTTTAACGACGGGAAACTCGTCAACAACGACGAAAAAATACCGTCGTTATTGTAAAAAACATACAAAGTATTTTAGGCTACCCGGGCTACAACCCAGGTAGCTTTGTAAATGGATCCGCCTCTGCCCAAATGAGTCAGGAAACGTAAACCACCTCAGACAGATAAACTCATGCCAATGGTTAAAAAAAATGATTCAGCACAACAAAAGAACTTTAAAAGCTCTCCTGTTGTGCACGTACAAGCATGATACTGGACCAAAAAATAATATGAATTTGAATCCATTTCTTCAATCAAACGACCTTTCTTTATATTATTATATGCAAGAAATTAGTTTGTTTTTTTTAAGAAATGATCTATTCTAACATTTATTCATCTACTAACATTTTTTTTTATTTTTTTTTCAAACCATTAGAAAAATAAAAACAAAGAATGTATACAAGTTTTTTTGCAACACTTTTTCCTCATCAATCTCACATTGTGGCATGGGATGGCCCCCCTTCAATTTTCCATTTTTGGGTTGCTTAGAGTTGTACACAGCTATAATTTACCCCCATAATGTCAAATGATGACATATTACATATTGGAGGTGATTATTTTCCCACTTACCTGCATTCCCTAGTTGATAGGAGAATCATTAAAGGAACATGACCTTATTTTCCCTAAACATAAAGTACATCATAAAAAGTCTATTTGTTCTTGCCATGTATATTATCGGTGTAAGAGTACACAGCCACGAACTAAGTTCACTCTGAACCATACATTTTGGTGAATAAAGAATATAGAAGTTAACATGTGATGCCACTATGAACTGACCAACACATTACAGTTTTGTTATAGCTGTAACTGGGTTATGACTCGATTAGAATCCAATGTAGGTTAAATTTGAATATTAATTATATGTGATAATATGTTTAAAACATTAAAAGATGAGGTTCATTATATATATATATATATATATATATATATATATATATATATATTGATGAATAAAGAATATAAAAGTTAACTGACCAACACATTACAGTTTTGTTATATGTGATAATATGTTTAAAAAATTAAAAGATGAGGTTCATTATTTATATATATATATTATTATTATGTAAATTTAAAATAAATTAACGATTCTTTATATATTGGGCCAGTTTGATTCAGGTTATTTAGCTTGACATAAGCGTTTTGATATAAACTTAGCATTTTTAATTGTTAAGCTTGTGTATGTTTGATTCAGCTTACACGTTCAATTTTTTTTTTTTTATATTTATAATATTATTTAATAGTTAATATTATATATATAATGTTATATATATTTATTAATTTAATTTTAAATATTAATAAATGATTTAAATTAAAAATTAGTATATTATTAATTTTTATATTTTTTTTTATAAATATATAATTTTTATAAATGACAGCCTTTTCTGAACTGTGTTTTACTAAATCACTTCTCCCATTCACAAGTCTTAGTGCAGCCACTTCAGCCTTCAATGCCTTGAGCTCCTCTACAGTGGCCACAGCATCCCAGTCTTCGTCTGTGTTCATCGTTGTGGACCTTGAGCTTCCATCTTGTGATGGCTTATCTCTGGACTAGATGGCATGATTTTGACCGTGGCGTAGTTTCTGACTATGGCGGATGGAAAAACATGGATGGCTGGCATGTTTCTTAACCAAATGGCTTGGTTTTTGGTTGTTACTCCCTTCTCTACACAACCACAATCCTGTTCTGTCACGTTGTAGGAAAAACACAGTAAAATACTCTAAAAGAATGCTTTTGACCCAAATTTTTTTAGGGTGCTAAATATAACATAAATCTAAAACAATATAAAAACATTTCCAACAAAACAACAACAAATTAAATCCAGAATCAATAAAACTGAAAGGATTTTTTGAGGGTCTTCAGTTCACCCTATTTCAGACATGCCCTTAAACAAATTCAAGTTTGGTGAAACAAATGGGTCACTTTGATCATGAAATTCTTCATAAAGGAGATTAACAAGAATATAAAATAAAATCTTCAAACTATTATGTAAATATTTCAAGAAAAATGAAGTTCAAATATATATTTTTCGAGCTTTAATTTTAACATATTTCAGGGTTTTCAATGTTTAATGGTCTTAATGATTTTATTTTTTCCTGAAATATTTTATATAGTTAACTAACTCATTAATAAACAATCTAGTAAGAGAATCAACTAAAAACCTTTTACGAATCAATCCCATAATTTTAAACAAAAAACAGAGACTGTTTTTTCCGGCTTTTAAAGGATACACAGTTTGGGTGTTCTTGGTTAGTTTAGATCTAAAATCATTTTTTCTATTTTGATTTCTCAAATTTGATTGATCTAGATTGTTATTAACATGTTGATTTGTATTTAAGCTGGAAAGAAAATCAATTTTGAAGTTTTTAAAAAATATTTTTAGCCAAGGGGCTATGAATGTTCTAAAAAGGTGTAGTTTTAGTTTAGTTTTAATATTTTTTTAGGTTATTTGGTTAATTAATATGCTTCTTATGTTTAATGATATTTGATGCATGTTTGTTTATATTATGTACACATAAACATAAACTTTAATGAACTCTCAAAATAAAAAATGAATGCATGAAAGAAAAAGCCAAAGCAATATGTTTATTGAAAAAGAAAAAAAAAACAAGAAAAGTGCTTACAAATGGGGCTGCTAGGGTTTCTTGGACGGCATTTCTTTTACGTTTATTTGTTCTACAAAAACAAAAATCATGAAGTAGATAAACATTTAAAAACCATGAAGCAAATAAACATTTAAAAACAATGAAGTAGATAAGCAAATAAATGAACCATGAAGTAGATAATCAAATAAATGAACCATTTCTTGTCCCGAAACCAGTATTTCGGGACGAGAAACTACCATTTCGAGTCCCGAAACTATCATAATTTGTCCCGAAACCACCCTTTCGGGACTAGAAACCATCATATTGTGTCCCGAAACCACCATATTATGTCCTGAAACCGCCCTTTGAAGTCCTGAAACCATTATATTGTGTCCGGAAAACACTCTTTCAGGACCTGAAACCACCATATTATGTACCGAAACCACCCTTTCAGGTCCCGAAACCACCAATTTCGGGTCCCGAAACCACCCATTTCGGATCCCAAAACCACCTATTTCGTGTCCTAAAACCACCCTTTCGGGACAAGAAACCATCATTTGTTCTTTTCCAATGATGGTTTCTCGTCCCGAAAGGGTGGTTTGGGACCTCAAAGGGTGGTTTCGGGACAATATGCAGATAATAAACCTTTCGGGACACAATATGCAGCCAATATATGACACAATATGCAGCCAATATATAGATATCAAAATCATCTATGTTAAACAGATAAAATTTCTTATTTACCTTGGAGTCCTTGGAGATCTTGGAGTCTTTTCGGGCGATGTACCTAGACCAACACCATCCTAAAAAGAAGAGTAGTATGAACCTGGACCCACCCTAAAGTGAAGATACACGAAGGAGAGCTTAAAAACTTACCATTTTCGATCGGACGACGATGAAGAAAAGAGAAGAAGTCGCGGATGGATGTTGGAGAGAGAAATCTCCAGAGAAGAACGAGATCATTCGCTGGAAATGAAAAATGAAAAGAAGAAAGAGAGGGAAGTGACACGTTTTAGATCCTATTTATATTTTTTTCTATCTCTCTCCTACCCACGTGGCAAGGCAGCGTAGGATTCGTGGCCTTACTTTCGCTAACATTTCGTTGAGTTTATCATTTCTCATATATATATATATATATATATATATATATATATATATATATATATATATATATATATAATAATAATAATAAATATTAATTCTTGATGTCTTTTGTTCATTAGTTTTCCATGAAATATTTTCTTGTTTAATTTTTTTACATTCTTTCTTTCTTCAAAATCTTATAAATTAAATTTTAATTCCTGATTAAAATTAATAATTTCTCCTTACTTATCTCACTTTTATTTTATATATATTAGTTAATTTGATTGACTGTAAGATCATGTTGGTTTATCGTTAATGTGTGAAAACTTAATTCCTATTCATATTCTTATTAACCTTACAAATTCAACCATCTATCTTATTAATTATTGAATTTAATGAAGAACATATAAATATCTTTTAATATTCTTAAAAATCTTATAAACTTAAATCTGAATAAATCGATATAGAGGCTCTAATAGCACTTGTTAGAATCTTTAATCTAAATCTTTATTCTTTAGTTCTATAATCTTAATACTCTATGTCGATAAATTGAAACAATCTTTAGATGTGGAAACATACATGAATCTGTAATGAAGAACGGTTCATTAAGTTGTTTTTCGTTATTCTTTGGATCTTCTCTTGATCTTAGATCTTCTTATTCTGGATCTAGACCTGAATCGTAATGTTTGATGTGAGTGGGATTTAAGTTTTCCAACCCTATATCGATAGCCTTCTGGAATGTTCTTGAGAGATGAACATAAACTTTTTGTCAGATGAGAGAAACATAATAGGTAGGCTATCTATATGGCTTAGGGACCTAGCCCTAATATACCCATTTATTATTAGGACCATCAACGAAATAATAAATGGTATTTCTGTTTCTACACAAATATTTCCCCATATTTATTATTGATGTCTAAATAAGCCTTATAATCTTTAAAACTTTAATAGATCACTTTAATTGGGCTTTAATCTTTATATGATAACAACTAACACATAATTACTAAATAATATATGTACCCAAATATTGGAAATAATTCCAACAAACAGAAATTGAATTATATCCTATGTCTAGCAAGTAATATTTTAACCAAGCAATCAATTAATTCCATATATAATTTAAGAAAAACAATAATATAATTGGCTAATAAATGAAGATCAAGATGGAGTTATATTTTCAATTGATGAATTCAATATAAGATAGTCTCACAAATTCTTGATTTAATTTAGAATGGCGTTAGGAATATTCTGAAGGCACTTGAGAACGACTAAGAAGCGTTTGATTATGCCCTGGGAGACACACGTGCTACAATGGCGGGACAAAGGCTCGCGATCCCGTGAGGGTGAGCTAACCCCAAAAACCCGTCCTCAATTTGGATTGCAGGCTGCAACTCGCCTGCATGAAGACGAAATATTCGATGAATCTTGAAACAGAGATGCCTCTATAGTAAACAAACAAAACTAGATGATTCGATCAAAAAGAATTCTTGTTTTAACTAAACAGTTATGGATGACTTGATAATTCAAATTGACTAATTAGATATGGTATATTTTAGAAAAAACGTTTAAGAAACATTTTTTCCAATTTTGAGAGCAATTACTCTAGAGCAGTTGCAGGTTCTTTCTTGTGGTTATGGAGGATCTAGGATTAGTTTGGGTGTAGTTGCTCTATAGGGAAATTTTAGAAGTTGAAGAACTTATGAGTTTTCTAGTTAAATGGTAAATTGTGCTTCATTTATGGGCCAATTGAGTTGTACTTGGGCTTTCTTGAAAACTAAAACCAAGACCCACAACATTCGTGTTTAAAAATTCTGGAATAAGCAAGCATAACTCATGTCATTCATTGATAAAAAGAATTTTGTCATTTGTTGTCTTTTTCATTTCAAATAAAAGGGCATAAATCTTAAATTGACTCTCGTAATAGAATTTGGATGAATTAGAAGATGAGATTTGTATCATTGGATATGTATGAATCTTGGCTACAACTTTCGTGTCAAATGCTTTAAAAAAAGACATCATGTAGCCAGACGAATCATTAGAATGCATGTGGCCCCAAAATACCATATGTACCTTACGGACAACCTAACATGGGATAATGTCAAAACACATGTCTTACTTGGTTTCAAACGATATCATACTTATAGAACATTCCATTGGAAGTTCATTGACCCTGATTGGTTGAGTGTAGCTCGAGTTATGTCCAAGTGAACTCGAGCCTACCTTTAGTTGGCTTTTGGGATTGAAAGGTGCACATACCATGACTTGTGTGGGTACTTTCTATTCATTAAACTTCGAATTGAATATCGATACTCATGCTTAACGATCATTATATGTCTGACCTTTCTTTTGGTATCTCATGGGCCCAACTTATTGAGAATATAACATGCAGTCTTTATTGCTTCTCCCTTGAGATATTCAGGTAAGGGAGAAATCATACTTATTACCATATCCTTAAGAGTTCTATTTCATCTCTCAGATACACCATTCATGCTAAGAGAATCCGACATAGTGGATTGAGGTACAATTACACACTCCTCTAGGAATTTAGAAAATAGTCTTGGACGTTGTTCTCTTGATCCATCATACCAATCATAATATTCACCACCATAGTCAGATTGGACGACCTTAATTCCTTTACCATGCTGATTTTCTATTTCAGCTTTGTATGCCTTAAGAACATCCAATGTTTGGGACTTCTCATTTATGAGGTATAGGTAACCATATTTTGAATAATCGTCTATGAAAGAAATAAAATATCGTTGACCATTCCAAGAAGCCGTTAGGAATGGCATATATATATATCAGTATGTATGAGTTCTAAGACGTCTATAGTCATATTGACACCTAATTTTCTTACATTTATTTTATTTGCCTTAATACATCCAACACACACCTGGAAATTGGAAAAATCAAGGGAATCAAGAATTCCATCATTTACAAGACTTTCAATACTGTGTTTAGATATATGACCTAAACGCTTGTGCTAAATTGATGCATAATTCTCAATTGTTAATTTTCTTTTAGTATCACATGTACTTGTATACAAAGTTTCATTATATGAGGCAACTATATCAAGTAAATAGAGATTATCATAAACCGATAAAGAACCAATTGCAATAATACTTGGATTTAAAGAAATACTAAAATGACTATTCCCAAATGAACAACAAAAACTAAATTTGTCAAAGACATAAATAGAAACCAAATTTCGTCTAAAAGACGGTACAACAAAAGTGTTTTTCAAATCCAAATAAGAACTCATTCTTTACTTTGTTGTTTGTTTTGTGTGGGACCACTTGAAGTTTCTTTAGGGTTCTTCCTTTTATTTCTTTGATCCTGAAGTTATTTGTCAAATCCAAATGAGCACTTTCAGTCCGATCTTGCTTTAACCTCTCTTCCTCTTGCACACAATATGAAATGAGCTCATTAAGAGTTCATTTCTCTTTCTGATAGTTATAACTTACCTTAAACTTGTTAAATTGTACAGGAAGAGAGATCAAAACTAAATGCACGAGTAGTTCATCATAAGCTCTAACTTCAGTGCTTTTAATTTTGAAGCAATTCTTTTACCAAGCTGATTTTCTATTTCAGTTTTGTATGCCTTAAAAACATTCAATGTTTGAGACTTCTCATTTATGAGGTATAGGTAACCATATCTTGAATAATCCTCTATGAAAGAAATAAAATATCGTTGACCATTCCAAGAAGCCGCTAGGAATGGCCCATATATATATCAGTATGTATGATTTCTAAGACGTCTATAATTCTATTGACACCTAATTTTCTTACATTTGTTTTATTTCCCTTAATACATCTAACACACAACTGAAAATTGGAAAAATCAAGGGAATCAAGAATTCCATCACTTATAAGCCTTTCAATTCTGTGTTTAGATATATGACCTAAATGCATGTGCTAAATTGATGCAGAACTTTCAATTGTTAATTTTCTTTTAGTACCACGTGTACTTGTATGCAAAGTTTCATTATATAAGACAACTATATCAAGTAAATAGAGATTATCATAAACCGACAAAGAACCAATTGCAATAATACTTGAATTTAAAGAAATACTAAACTGACTATTCCCAAATGAACAACAAAAACTAAATTTGTCCAAGACATAAATAGAAACCAAATTCCATCTACATGACGGTACAACAAAAGTGTTTTTCAAATCCAAATAAGAACTCGTTCTTTAGTTTGTTGTTTGTTTTGTGTGGGAACACTTGAAGTTTCTTTAGAGTTCTTCCATTAATTTATTTGATCCCTTAAGTTATTTGTCAAAGCCAAATGAGCACTTTCAGTCCGATCTTGCTTCAACCTCTCTTCCTCTTGCACACAATATGAAATGAGCTCATTAAGAGTTCATTTCTCTTTCTGATAGTTATAACTTACCTTAAACTTGTTAAATTGTACAGGAAGAGAGATCAAAACTAAATGCACGAGTAGTTCATCATAAGCTCTAACTTCAATGCTTTTAGTTTTGAAGCAATGTGAGACATTTCTACAATGTACTCCCTTATATTTCCTTTTCCTTTATATTTCATTGAGGGTAAGCTCGCAAGAAGCGTGCTAGTTTCAGCTTTATCGCTTTTTACAAAATAATTCTCAATTTTCTCAATGAATTCCTTAGCATCAGTAACTGTAGAGATGTTACCCTTAAATTTTTATGAAATTCCTCACTTGATGATCATTGAACAAATGAGATTTGATCTTTCCCACTTTTCAAGGTCCTATTTTTCATCAAGGGTACATTCAGCCGTAAAAATGAGTCGATCAATCCAAAGCGTAAGGTTTAGATCCATACAACCAAGGATAATCAAAACATTTTATTTCTAGTCCTTAAAGTTGTTTCTATTCAGTACATCAATCGAATTAATATTGGAAGATATTGAAGAAGTGGAAGCATTAACTGAAATCATAAACACATATTTTATCCAAATATAATTAGTATTTATATTAAGATTTGTCCGTCAAAAAATAAATCATTTGGCACAACGTTCAAATTAGTCTTTTGACATAAACCTTAACTTGTAAGTGATAATTTAATGTGATAATCAAATATTGATAATAAATCATGTCAAACAATAATTCTATCTTTGGACCGAAATATTGCTCACATGAAAAAAACCCGAATAAATATCACATATATATCATTACATGTATATATTTAATTCGGCCTGGCAATATTGATCTTACTTTGGGCCGATACAATATCCGTATGAATTTAAAATATACTATCATTATAATTTTTAACAAATTAATCTTCACAAGAGATGATACTTTGGTAATATTAGGGTGACAATTTAGGTAAGTTTCAGGTTGGCGGGTTCGGTTGCAGGTTAACGGATTGAACGATTCTAACTTAAACCTGACATGTTTAATAATTCAGGTCAAAAATTTCTAACCTAAACCTGACCTATTTATTTGTGTTTGACCTGAACCTGACCCATTTGACCTATTAGACACGATTTACCTAACTCAACTTGAACAAAACCCGATGTAATTAATTGACATCTCTCTATTTCAAATTAAAATGACATCAATACAAAATAAAAATGAAGGTAAATCACATATTCACTTATACAAAAATTTACAAAAGAAAATGAGTGAGTGACTAAGAAAAAATAACACAAAACTCAACAAAAGAAATATGTAAACGGGTTATTGGGTCTACTTTGAGTCATATCAAGTCGACCCAATTTTAACCTATTTATTAATCAAGTTAAACAGGTCGACCTGATTTTGACCCGAACAAAAAAATTAATGACCCTAAACTGATTTTTTTGCGTTCGGTCCGGGTCGTGTTTAAAATTGCCAACCCTAGGTAATATATTGTTTTAATTAATTTGTTTTATAATAATAAACTCCCTCAATATTAATAGTCAAAACAAGATCATGGTTCTCTATGTTATTAAGTCGAGATAATAAATTAAGCGAAAGTGTACCTATGTCATTGTTTAAAGTTTTTGAGTTACCACCAATTGTATCTTCTAATTCTATAAACCATCTCTCTTTCTTCTCTCTAACGAAGGAGGTTATGAGAAAATGAATCTGACGCCAATGAATTGAAAACCACAACCCTATTTATATTATCGTTTATAAATAATAAATAAATATCCAATTTCTACACATAATTAACTATACCATACTAATAACCAAACATGACTTAACCCAATAACTAAAATACTTTAGTAAATCATTTTATTAATTAGTTTCTGAATAAACAATAGCCCAAACACATTATTTATATATATATAAGTCCAATAAATCTAACACATTTATCACACTATTATTGATTCAACCATGGGAAGCATGCTCGCTCAAGAGAATGAAAATAAGGAGGAAATCACGATTTATTACATCAACAAGAGAATGATGGGATATCAATTGAACTATTCCCATGTGGAAAAAGTTTGTTGGGAATTAGCTTGGGTGACTAAGAGACTACTCCATTACACGTATGTTAACCCGATTCGACTAGTGTCTAGACTCGATCTTATCCATTTTCTCTTCCATAAAACTTTGTTGCTACTACATGATAATTTATGTCCAAATATTTATTACAGGAAGTATTGTAGCTGATGTTTTAGATGACCAACCCATCCATATCGAAGACAAAGATGATGACAAAGAAATGTCATTACCATACGACGAGATCATGGTTACTCAATCTAATTCTTGGAGGCTCATGTTCGATGGAACGTTAGGGAAACAAGGTTACCACATCGACATTCTTTTGATCAATCCACTAGGAACCTACACTATTAAAATCTTGAAGAAGGAGTAGTGTAAACTGAAATTGTATGATTGAAAGTTATTATTTAAAACAATTATATATTTTCCTTATATATGAATTTTAATACTAACTAATTAACCAAACTAACTAATCACTCTTACAACTAATTAGTAGTTTTAGTTACTAACTAATTAACGGTTTACTAAACCGTTAATTATTATTTTTACATCCTCTCCTCAAGGAGAAACGTAGTAGAAATAAAGTTTCACCTTGACAAAACAAGTCGATGAAACATCAAGCTACGATCATGTAGCCATTGTCTTAAGCAAGCCCAATTCAGCAAGCTTCATTTTTTTAACTATCCAATTTAGACAGTCGAGCAAACCCAATTCAGCAAGCTCCATTTTTTTCAGCTACCCAATATAGACAGCTGAGCAAGTCCAATTCAGCAAGCTCTATTTTTTTCGAACTACCCGATATACATAGCTCAATCTTCGTTAGTCCAATCCACATCAATCATCATGAATGGTCTTTTCTTCATTAGCCGCCATCTTTCAACCTTTACAGCTTTAGTTTTTTTCTTCAAAGAAAGTCAGTTTAGCATTCTTTTTGGTATGACGAATCATGTCGACAAACTCATTTCTTTCGGCAATTGCAAGAGAATCTTTCTCCACGACTTTAAGAACTTCAAAATCTCATTTTGATCCGAAAAAACTGTCCTTGCATCGAAAAATATTTTTCAAGGAAGCCAATTTAGCATTCTTTCATTTTCAACCAGATTGATCCACCAGTTAAGCTACCAATATAGACAACCCAATTCCACACATTTTTCACAAAAGATCAGTTGCGATATTCTCCAATTGCTTGAATTTGTCCCAATAGAAAGCGATGTTTATCTTTTAGAGTCACTACTTCTTCTCTCTCTATCTGACTTTCACTTCATCTTCTTCTTCAAGAAGGTTCCTTATGTCTTTTGATACAACAAGGGAAAATGCTTCTGTTGTGACAGAATGGAAGAATGATATAGGAACCGTGGATGATTCAGAGACTCCTAGCTGTCGACGAAATGAAGGGGGTGAAGTTTGGCGAGATTTTTGAGAGAAGAGGAAAGTTATCTTCTTGATGAAGGCGATCGCTTAGTGTTGTTGAGACTTGAAGAATTCCAACTATTTATAATTCAACAAAACACCATTGCAATGAAGTTTGGAAAATCCTCCCTTTTATTATCAAGAGCTTTCTTCTTCTTCTTCATCACTACTTCTTCAACTTTCCCATTCTCGACCTGTTAGGGTTGAGATGAACAAGAAATAATTCATTGATCTTGTATTAGCCAGTTCTTAAATTTAGGATTGTCAATTTATATATTCATCTAATTTTCTAAAACTGAATCTATTTCTCCGTTGGGACAGTGCAGGTGCTATTTATGAACTTATACATATCATGCCCTTTTAGAACATTGATAATCTGCAATTTCCACATCACGTAGTTTTTGTTGAGGTTTTTCAAGGATGGATAATATATGGGTCGTTGTTGTTGATTGATTCTTCATGGATTGAATGTTCTTGCTTTGAAAATGTAACCCAGGAAGAAGATAATCAAGAAGAAGAAAACACATCTCCTCATCTTCTTTCTTTTAATTAATTCTTGAAGAGATAGGAATTAGGATTAATTCTTAATTAGCCTTTTTCTTGGTGAAAGCGGCGCCATCAACACCTTACTCCTTACCTTCGAGAATAGTTTCAATATCAACACCGTTCGCTATACAGGAAAACATTGATCTTCCTCCAACTTTTCTTCAATAGTAATAATAGAATAAAGCCCTCCATCAATGGCTGCTCCGGCCACCAACAAAGGCAGCGAAAAAACCTCCAAGAATTTTAACCTTGAAGCTCTAATACCATGTTAAAATCTTGAAGAAGGAGAAGTGTAAACTGAAATTGTAATATTGAAAGTTATTATTTCAAACAATTACATATTTTCCTTATATAGGAATTTTAATACTAACTAATTAACCAAACTAACTAATCACTCTTATAACTAACTAGCATTTAGCCCGTGCATTTGCACGAGTAATAATATAAAAAACCGTGAAAAAAATTACGGATAACATTTTTAATTTTATTTTTAACCGTTTTAAATTTATGGGTGGGTCAACACATAATCCGACCCAAGTATCCATTTACTCAACATTATTATATATTAGTTAGTTAAAAAGTTGAACTTATATTAATATTAAAACGTCCCGCATTTATCAAATTTGGTGTTTGAATTTAATATATAAAGTCTTTGTACCTTAGTTGGTTAAAAAGTTGTACTTGTTTTGTTAGGTTGCAAGTTCGAAACATACCTCTAGCATTTTTAATTTTATTTTTAACCGTTTTAAATTTAAAAACGGGTAAACCCACAATCCGACCCAAGTATCCAAATTAACCACAGCTCTCGACCCGGCAATCCGGACACTTTAAAAATTAAGCATCATTATATATATAGATTAGTTAGTTAAAAAGTTGAACTTATATTAATGTTAAAACGTCCCGCGTTTATCAAATTTGGTGTTGAATTTAAAATATAAAGTCTTTGTAGCCTAGTTGGTTAAAGAGTTGTACTTGTTTTGTTAGGTTGCAAGTTCGAAACATACCTCTAGCATTTTTTATTTTATTTTTAACCGTTTTAAATTTAAAAACGGGTAAACCCACAATCCGACCCAAGTATCCAAATTAACCACAGCTCTCGACCCGGCAATCCGGACACTTTAAAAATTAAGCATCATTATATATATATATAGATTAGTTAGTTAAAAAGTTGAACTTATATTAATGTTAAAACGTCCCGCGTTTATCAAATTTGATGTTGAATTTAAAATATAAAGTCTTTGTAGCCTAGTTGGTTAAAAAGTTGTACTTGTTTTGTTAGGTTGCAAGTTCGAAACATACCTCTAGCATTTTTAATTTTATTTTTAACCGTTTTAAATTTAAAAACGGGTAAACCCACAATCCGACCCAAGTATCCAAGTTAACCACAGCTCTCGACCCGGCAATCCGGACACTTTAAAAATTAAGCAAATTAAGCATCATTATATATATAGATTAGTTAGTTAAAAAGTTGAACTTATATTAATGTTAAAACGTCCCGCGTTTATCAAATTTGGTGTTGAATTTAAAATATAAAGTCTTTGTAGCCTAGTTGGTTAAAGAGTTGTACTTGTTTTGTTAGGTTGCAAGTTCGAAACATACCTCTAGCATTTTTAATTTTATTTTTAACCGTTTTAAATTTAAAAACGGGTAAACCCACAATCCGACCCAAGTATCCAAATTAACCACAGCTCTCGACCCGGCAATCCGGACACTTTAAAAATTAAGCATCATTATATATATATAGATTAGTTAGTTAAAAAGTTGAACTTATATTAATGTTAAAACGTCCCACGTTTATCAAATTTGATGTTGAATTTAAAATATAAAGTCTTTGTAGCCTAGTTGGTTAAAAAGTTGTACTTGTTTTGTTAGGTTGCAAGTTCGAAACATACCTCTAACATTTTTAATTTTATTTTTAACCGTTTTAAATTTAAAAACGGGTAAACCCACAATCCGACCCAAGTATCCAAGTTAACCACAGCTCTCGACCCGGCAATCCGGACACTTTAAAAATTAAGCATCATTATATATATATATTAGTAGTTTTAGTTACTAACTAATTAACGGTTTACTAAATCGTTAATTATTATTTTTACATACACCCCTACGGCCATCAAACTCAAGTATATTGTTACACACCGTAAGTGTTTTTTTAATCGGGATTTTTCATTTTTTCCGTCACAGGGAAGATGAAATTTTTGAAGAAGAAGACCGTATCCCCACGTCCAGGACACGTTTCATCCATATCCGAGAGGTCCACAGTTGGAGGTCTGTTAGAGATTCCAATTAGACGCGTTCTTCGACTGTTACTCATTGACGAAGTTGATATTTTTTGAATCGGGATTTCTTCGTTTATTCCACCTTGTAGGGAAGATGAAGCATTCGAAGAAGAAGACCATAGCCATGCATCCAGAGCGCGTTCCGTCCATCTCAGAGCGTTCAGTCAATGGTTGAAAGTTCGTTAGTGATTCTTTCCAAAGGAATGCCTTGTCCGTTACTCATTTTGTATGTTGTGTTGATTTTTATTGAGGCGTCAAATCTATTTGGATGTCTCAGTGATTGTGGGATCGATGATTGGCGTATGTCCGTTAGATGTAACTGATCCAAAGGTCACGGAGACTGGTAGCATTTATTTCATCTTTTCCGGTCACACATGATATTTTTTATCTGGCACTGGGATCAATTGGCTACTAGCTTTCCCTCTTTGTTTCGTCCACACCGAATTATTGTTCATTTTCAACATAAGTAATGTTTTTTTTTTTCTGGCTTTATTTTTTCACTTCCGGCAAGAAATCAAATATATATTTTTAATATTTATAATATTTATTGATTTTTTTTTAATTTTTTAATTTTATATTTATGTATTCACTCTTTAATAGATATATATTTACTTAGAGTTTTATTTTGTTATTTCGTGTCCAACATCTAATTAATTCGAGATTCGATACAAAATAATTTCTCATAATAATTATTTTATTTTAAATCTCATATAATTAGTTCGTTTATAAATTTTAAAATTCATTTAAAAATAGGCTCGATATTTTTAAAGTTTAATAATTCGAAGGGTGCAAATACAAGTGTCTAAGGAATGTGACTACAAAAAAAAAAGCATTCGGCGACGCTTAAAATAACTTCTGCCTACCTTAAAAGTGTCGCTAAAAATATCACCGACTCTTATCTAAGCGTCGCCAGAAGTAGGGTCATCGCAATTTTCAACGACGCTAATTTAAGCGTCAGTAACATTGATTTAATTTAAAAAAAAATTAATTTAATATATTTTTAATTTTTTTTTTACAATTTCTTAATTTTTTATTTAATAATCATTAGGATCGATATTTAGAATCATTTTCTACTCATTATTGAGCTTTTAAATAATAACAATAGAAACATAAATACTCTTAACAGTATTATTTCATAAAATGAACATTAACTGTCATATAAGAAATTTTTAATAATGTTCAAACGGTTTAAAAAATAATTACAACAAAAGACAAATTTGTATACTAAGATAAATTCCATAAAAGATATAAACATCCTTTATTCCAAGACAAAGACAATTTTGTCATATTTGTTCAAAATGCAAAGAATAATATATTTGGTAAGGTTATGTTCGTTCAGTTTGTGCCCATCATGTTTGTAGAAGGAGATGGTCTCTAGAGTCGAATATGAATTTTAAAAACAAAAGTTATATATCTCACTTCTTTTTGGAGACTTAAACTCAAACTTGTCCTCAAATGCGCCCTTCAATGTATGGACGACATTACCAGCAGGCTCCGGTAACCCAAAAAGATTAAATATATTTGTCTTACCACCCAATGTGACAATCTAATCTATTCACCTTAATGAACAAATCAAAGTGAGTTTACTTCACAGAAAAAAATAGATGAATGCACTTGCTTGGATTAGAATTGAAAGATAGTGGATATTTTTAGATCATCACCCCAATCAAAATAATGCTTGATTAGTGTAATGGAGAAGAAAACCAATCCAACCTCTTGTTTCGTTAATTTTCTGTTTGCTTAGCTCTTTTTATCTTCATGATATTGAGTAATAGAAAAGGAGATACAATGTTAAGTCTAGAATACAACTTACCTATTAAGAATTCAAACCAATAACTACTCTCAATAGCATCCTTAAATTGTTTCACCTTCCCTTCTTCAAGCTCAAATTGACAAATAACAGTCTAGTGTTGTCTATGTTTTATGTCCCACCAAGAAAAATAATAGTACCTTTAGCCTCTAAGAGTTATATAAAACCCCAAAATTCATAAAAGTAAACGTACATAGTTTGGAACTTTATCTAAATAAAACTATAAAAAATCTCCCAAAGGTCACCATAATAACTCATTGGATCATTTTTTTAGTTGAAAAAATAACATAGTAAATTAAAAAAATGGAAAACATACCATAATACCTCTAAAATAACAAGAAGAGGAAAATGATTACTTATCATTTGGCAAACATACCTTCTGGATAAATCTAATACATTATCATTCAATGTTTAACAAAAATGAGATCCTAAATGACCAAGATCAGTTAAGAAAATTCAATTTTTATAATTGACGTCTCACATTGATATTGATTTAGGTCTGATAGACAGCCATACAGGCCCAACAAGAATGTTAGTGTTACAAGGGATGGTTAGGGTTAGGTTTCCTAACCCTAAAATATGCTGACGGGTAGACGTAACCCATGTCAACAGTTCTATTTTTAATTATGCACAATAAATAGTTATAAATAAGACAATTAGCCAAAATATGGAATACTTAATAAATAATTATTTATATGGAAATAAATAATTATTAATAAGGTAGTAGCTAAAAATATGGAATTGGTGAGAAGTTAATTATGGTAGATGATGGATATATAAAGAAGAGATTATGATCTGCAAGAGTACCAGATATATTTACAGAAACCTTCTAAGGTCAACTACTCTATCTATCTTCTATCTTCTATCTCTTATCTTCTTCTTCCTTACAGTTAATTTCTTACTCACCTAATACTTTTAATTGCAGATTGCAATTGTGAATCTCATTCTCACCCTCTATTCTATTATACCCTCCACTTAAAATCAAGGTATCTCTCACTTTTAACTAGGTTATCAGTTTTAAATCTATTTTAAGTTATATCTTTTGTATCAAAGCAACGTTCTTGGAAATATAGTGGAAACACGTATTGACAGGTAGTTGAATGAAATCTGAAGTTACAATCAAGCGCAAGACGAACGACTTTTGGCTCAAGTGGCCCGATTCAAAAGGATGGAAGCTATGATGGCTTCAATGAGCGATGTGATCAACCAACTAAGTACAACAACTGAGAATAATCAAGAACCACAAGATGAATGTCAAAATCTCCAAGGTGATAATCATCGTGATCGCAAACGAGGCGAAGATGTCAAATATTGGGAAGTTCATAACGAGGAAAGGTATCAACCTCCAACTAGACTGTCAAAGATATATTTTTCGAAGTTTAACAGAGAAGAAGTGGATGATTGAATTTATGGAGTCGAGATGTTTTTTCAAATAGACCTAATATCAGAAGAATCGAAGATGAATTATGCATGTGCTCATCTAACCAGTTGAGCGCGTTGCTGGTTTAGCTCATATTTACAACATTGACTTCCAAGGTGAGCTATCATATGGAATGAACTGAAGTAGTTAGTTTTGAAGGAATTTGGTCCAAGTGAATTGGATGATCCAATAAACAAATGGAATGACTTGAAGCAGATGACAACAGTTAAGGAATTTGATAAAAAGTATCTCGATATTACTTATAAACTAACACACCTTACTGAAGAGTACTCCACTAAGGGATACTTAAATGGACTCAAAGAAGAAATAGCCAATCCAATCAGGATACAAAAACCTCAGTCCTTAACTGAAGCGATAGGAATGGCTAAACTTCTAGAACGAACTAATCAAAAATTACAGGATGTTGTTTTTGATTCGTTAGTGCGGCGAGGCTATTTACTAAACAAGGGAGGTCCATTACTGCCAACTCCGAAGGCTGCATCTTTCCTGAATCGTGGAAATAATAATGGACCATATAATAGAACATCGACGAACCTTGTGATCAGTTCTAATAGTACAGACCAGTACAATAGAGCAACAAATACTATTACAAGGAAAGTCAATTTAGATTAGAAAGCATATGACGAGAAAAAGAAAAACAATTAGTGCTTTTATTGTGAATAGAAGTGGGAGTATGGTCATAGATGCAGGGCGGGTGCCATTGTAATGATAAATGAACTCTTCGAGTAAGAGAATCAGGAAGAAAAATTCGTTGAAACCGTGGATAAACTAGAAGATGACGTTGCAATGACAATTGAATACCATGAAGGTGCAAGGAATGGTAGGCCAAAAAAATGTATATATTCTGATAGACTCGGGAAATACACATAATTTTATTAACCCATGAGTGATTAGGAATACAAAATTTGTAACGTCTTCGACGGTTAAACTAACGGTCACAGTAACAAGCGGTCATCAATTGGTAAGTACTAGCAAATGTCTTATACTGCAATGGTCAGCTTAGGGTATAGATTTCAACGTCGATGCACGAGTATTGTCCATTCCTAAGTATGACATTATACTCGGAATCGAATGGTTGGTGACACTTGGTGGAATTCAGTGGGACTTCAAGAATCTGATAATGGAATTTTCACTTAATAGTGAACTGCAGAAGCTACACGGGGATACATCCAATTTGGTTTCCATGATAAAAGGCAAGACGTTAGAGAAGGTTATCTGAAAGGGCACTAATGTGGCTATGTTGAGTATTGGGGAATCAGAAAGGTGTGAATCAGAATTGTATTCTGTAATAATATCTTCACCAGAGGTTGACAAAGAACAAAAATTGGAGAAACTGTCTAGAGAACCTACAACACTTCTACCTACTTGCAATTATGATCATCGAATTAATCTTAAAGAAGGAGCATGAACCGTTAACTTAAGGCCATACCGATATCCTTCTATTCAAAAGGATGAAATGGAAGGCATGATAGAAGATATGCTTAAATCAGGAGTGATACGCAAAAGTTATAGTTCATTTTCTTTACCCGTTGTGCTGGTATAAAGGAAGAACAAAAGCTGAAGATTATGCATCGACTACCGACGTTTAAATGAGGTAACTGTTAAAGATAAATTTACAATTCCATTAATAGAAGAACTAATAGATGAGTTATATGGTTGTTGTATTTATTCTAAAATGGATTTAAGATTTGGTTATCATCAATTAGAATGAAAGAGGAAGACATTTATAAAACTGCATTCAAGACACATGAGGGTCATTACGAATTTGTAGTGTTACCTTTTGATTTGACATATGCACCTTCCACGTTTCAACGAATGATGAATGGGGTTTTTAAAACATCATTTAATTTTGAAACATTCCAAGTATTTATTTTCTTCTAACCGGTTATTTTCTTTAATCGGTTGAATTCTTGACCGGTCAGATTTTTGACCGTTCAAGGTTCTTGACCGTTCCTGCACAGGAAATTTGTTTTTGTTAAGTTCTTATTTTAACTGGTCTAATTTATCTAACAATTTCTCCCTTTTTGATTATTTTATTTAAAATATTCAAAACCATGTAAGAAATAAATTGTAGGCCGGTTGTTTTTTAAAAAATTGTTTGGCCGGATTTTTGATAAAGACTTAGAAAAATTTTGGAAAAATTTGAGAAAAAATTTGTTTTTGAATAAAAATTTTATCTTATCAATTTCTCCCTTTTTGATTATTTTATTTAAAATATTCAAAACCATGTAAGAAGTAAGAAGTAGGCCGGTTTCCAAAAATACTTTATATATAAAAGTAGGAAATATATTAGAGTTAACATAAATAACAGATAATTAAAAATTCTATTCCCTCTTCTTGTTGTTCTTAGGCATGTATCTCTCGAGGTATTCAGCCATCACTCCCTTTCCTAGATTACAAGGATCGATACCAAGTCCGGAGGAAGATGCTTGACCGCCCGATGTGCCGGTGAATGGTGAATCATGTGAGGGAACCGATCTAAGTGGAAGCGCATTAATGCCCCGCGCTCTCTTTAATAGCGGTGTATCCTCGTCATCAATCTCTACGATATCTGGTAAGTCCGGGTTGATTAGAAGAGCAGCAATCAGTTCAGTAATGTCGGCCAACAGTTATTGAGTCCGTTTAGCCGCTTTCTTCTTGGTGGCCTTTCTCTTTCTTGTTACCGGTCCGGTTGATATTTAGACAACTAGTTCACCGCTTCACTGGATCTTTTCCATGCGGCTATTCGATACCTGGTTCGTGCATCCTCCTCTTCGGTCAGCTCTTGAAATGACTCCTTGAGCTGTTCAGTCTCAGAGGATAGTTCAAGTGCTGCCTCGATTTCTAGGATTTCATAAGGTTGAATATTATCGGTTTCATTTTCGGACCGAGGTGGTGCTATGGGGTCGGTTCTAAAGTTGAGTCGGGTTGGTATTAAAGTTAATAGGTTCTTATACTCCACTACCATTGTTAGGATCTAGCTCGCGGATGGCGGACCGGGGTCTGGCCGGTTTACACTCAACAGTTGGTGTTTAATCCGGTTAGAGATTAACACCGAGTTTCAATACTACACAAGCAGTCACAAACCCTTGAACTGAGTTCAAGTGCGGAAGTGGTTTGTTTCAGACTGAAGAAACACACACAGGATAGATAGAGATAGGTTTTGGAGAATATCGGTTTGGAGATTACGAGATTGGTTTGAGGTTTTAGTGAATCAGTTAGAATGATGTAAGTCGGTTAGGATAGTACTAGTCGGTTAAGGAACAGAACCGACGGGAAGTAAAGAACAAGACACATGTTTTTATGGATGTTCGGAGATGAAACTCCTACGTCACCCTTTCTTCTCGAAACCGCGAGAAGGATATTCACTAAGGAATACACAAAGACAATACACGATCGAGTCTTATTTTCTGCTCGATAAACACTCTTACAATTCTCACAAAAATTGTAATCACACTTCAAATGCACACTTAAGCTTTAAATCTTGTAGAGAGATAAACACAATTTTTAACTTGGGTTGTTGGAGCTCTTAATTGTTGTATCTCTTAGAATTTTCAGAACTGCATTTACTCCTCTTCAGCTCCTTCTTTTATAGGTGAAATGTGTCAATGGTCACATTTCTTCAACGGATACTTTCAGGGTAATCCTTGAATTTGATTGGTTGAGCAGAGGTATTAATTGCGGTTTAAGCTTCCAAGGCATGGAGCAGACCGACTATGATTTGTCTTTTACTTAATTTGGCAACTGTCGGTTGGCCGGATACCTATATCCGGAAGGTTGCGCCTCTGACTTATCCTAGAGTGGAAAGATCTCTTCAGGCAATCTTCTGCAGTCTACAGAGTATCATTAGACTTGTATGGATATGGCAATCTTATAGTCTGTTCCTTTGATATCATCTTCCGCAGATACTCAAAGTGTTCATTTGCACCAAATTGTAAATTGTACTTAGTTTTATAATCTTGGCTTCTTTCTCTAAGTAGTTTTTCATCGGTTTTCCGGTTGGATGCATTTCAGTTTAGGATGTCGACCGGTTGTTCATAACTTTAGGTTAACCGGATAGCTTTCCAGTTTTGGATACATCCTTTACTTCTTCTTCTAACCGGTTAGATTTTTTGATCGGTTAGTTTCTTGACCGGTCAGATTTTTGACCGTTCAAGGTTCTTAACCGTTCCTGCACTGGAAATTTGTTTTTGTTAAGTTCTTATTTTAACTGGTCTAATTTTTCTAACAATTTCTCCCTTTTTGATTATTTTATTTTAAATATTCAAAACCATGTAAGAATTAAATTGTAGGCCGATAGTTTTTTAAAAATTTGTTTGGCCGGATTTTTTAAAAAGACTTAGAAAAATTTTAGAAAAATTTTGGAAAAATTTGAGAAAATTTTTGTTTATGAATAAAATATTTATCTTATCAATTTCTCCCTTTTTGATTATTTTATTTAAAATATTCAAAACCATGTAAGAAGTATGTTAGGATCTAGGTCGCGGATGGGGAACCGGGGTCTGCCGGTTAGCGCCTTCACTCAACGGTTGGTGTTTAATCCGGTTAGAGATTAACACCGGGGTTTCAATACTACACAAACTATCACAAACCCTTGAACCGAGTTCAAGCGCGGAAGTGGTTTGTTTCAGGACAGAACCGGATTTAGATAAGGTCGGTTTTGGGACTAGGTAGTTCGGTTTGAGTAGTATTGGTTAGAGTACAAGGCCGGCAGAAAGTAAATAACAAGGCAAAATTTTATGGATGTTCGGAGATGAAACTCCTACGTCACCCTTCCTCTCGAAACCGCGAGAAGGATATTCACTAAGGAATACACAAACATAATCCGATCGAGACTTATCTTCTGCTCGATAACACCCGTACAATTTTAACCGAAATTGTAATCACACTTCAAATAAGCACTCAAGCTCTAAATCTTAGAGAGATAAAACACACTTTGTAGCTTCGATTGTTGAAACTTTTAGAACTTGTAGCTGCATTTATTCCTCTTGAGCTCCTTCTTTTATAGGTGAAATGTGCCAACGGTCACATTTCATTTCCTTGAATTTGATTGGTTGAGCATAGGTTAAGTGATTCAGACCTGGCGGTCTAGGCTTCCAATGTGTAGGTCAAACCGGCTAGGTTTGTCTTTTACTTAGTATGGCAACTGTCGGTTTGACAGTTGCCTGCACCTGGAGGATTGCGCATATGATTTATCCTGGAGTGGAAAGATCTTGTCGGACGATCTTTTGCATCCTGCAGATTGTCTTCAGACTTGTATGAAAATGGCAATACTAAAGTCTGTCCCTTCGGTATCATCCTCAACGGATACTCGAAGTATCTATTTGTACTGGTCGGTTGTTTATGTTAACCGGATGACTTCCGGTTTTTCCATAACTTCAGATTGACCGAATGTTCAACGATTTTGGCCTTCTGATTTGACTGGTCTTATCTTCTTGTTCGGTCAGGTTTTTGGTCGGTTGGGTTGCTTGACCGATTGAATTCTTTAACTGTTTCTGCACAAGAAATTTGTTTTTGTTAAGTTTATTTAACCGATCTAATTTTATCTAACAATTTCTCCCTTTTTGATTATTTTATTTAAAATATTCAAAACTTTGTAAGAATGCAAATGTAGGCCGGTTGTTTTTAAGAGTTTGTTTGGCCGGATTTTTGGAAACTGACTTAGAAAAAATTTTCGAAAAATTTTGGAAAAATTTTATAATTTTATATTTTTATCTTACCAATTTCTCCCTTTTATTATTTTATTTAAAATATTCAAAACTATGAAAGAATGTAAACGTAGGCCGGTTTCCAAAAATACTTGATATATATATATAAAAATATACTAAAGTAAAGATACTTGATATATATAAAACTAAAGTAAACATAGGAAATATAAGTAAAGAAAGCCCCTATTTCTTCTTCCTGGGCGGCAAGAATTTGTTCAGCATTTCCTCAGTTGCTTGTCCCTTGACCGGTGGAACATGCCTAGAGGAAGATCATTGACCTCCTGAAGTGCCGGTGAAAGGGGAAGCCAGTGGAGCAGACGATCTGATTGGAGCTACGTCAAGACCTCATGGTCTTTTGTTTAGCGGTACGTCTTCTTCCTCGAGATCTTCATTTTCATGGGAAGCCGGGTTGCTTGGAGGGTCGACAACCGTGTCAGTGATTCTGTCCAATAACTTTGAAATCGCCGCTCTCTTGGAAGAATTCTTTATCTTTCTTATAACCGGACCGGACGGGGGAGCAACCGCTTTGGACTTCTGATGAGCCTCGGCAAAATCATTGTATGCTATCTGTTGGCCGATTAGTCGAGTTGCATTTTCATTTTGCTGAATCGCTACGGCCGGTCCAATGTTTTCTAACGTCTGCAAATGTCCGGCGAGGTTCGCATCTGCCTCCGCTGTTTCCTTTTGAAACCTAGTTTGCTCGTCTAGGGCATCTTGAATCCGTTAGGCCGCGAGCGCATTTGCTTCCTCAAGTGCCTTATCGGCTGCCAGCTTTGCCACTATCATTTCAGCTAGCTGTTTGGTGACCGCCTTTAGATAAGCCTCGGTTTTGGCATGCTTTTCCTCAAGTATCGCCACCCTCTCAAGTGTAGAACCGGCCTTGACACCGGATTGAGCCAGATCCTCATCAATCTTTTTCAACCTTTGATCGGTTGTTAATTGGGTTTGTTCCATCATACCGACCTTTTGGCTGGTAAGAGCGAGGTCGGTCTCCAGCTTCTTAGTTGCGGCCTCCAATGCCTTAGTTCTGTCAGTATTACCACTGTACAACTGATCGATAATGCTATAATTGTCTTCAACGGACGTGATCCGTCCGACCGCGGTTTGTAGCTCTTTATTTGTCGACTCAATCATCTCGATGGATTTAGTCGCGGTGTCTTTGATCTTCTTTTGCCACGGCCGAATCGCGGCATTGACGAATTCCTCGATAAGGTCCTTTACCCTATCTTCCGTGACCGCTGGTACTGAGTCCTCGGTTTGAAGAGAGACTCGCTGGTCGGTGGGCGGTGTACCCGTTCTGAGGTTGGTGTTGTTGATTTCCTGTTCCGGTGGAGGAGAGAAATGCTCATCTTCGGCCGGATTCGGACCCCCTTCATCCTCAGGTGGGGATCTGGAGAAGTGCGACGCCTCCTGATGTTCGGGTTCAGATTCCAACCGAGCCATCTCCTCGGTCAGTTCCCGTTCTTTGACTACTAGCATGTCCAACACCAAGTGTTCAAGTTGAGAATCTGCTGTCCCTGGGATATGCTTTCATTGAAGACGTTGGATGTGTTCGGTGAGCCCTTGTAACCGAGCATGCGGTTCGACCATCCTACTTTGTCGGAGGGCGGTCAGGACGCTCTGAGCCTTTGTGAGGTTGATCACTTCTGCTTCCATTTCAATCAATGTTTCAAATCTTCGATCAGCTGGGAGGTCTGGTAGCATGTTGTTGTAGAATATTTCTTGCCGGTTTAGGGCCCAGTGATAGTAGACGTCGGTTGCCGCGTGAGCCTGCTCATGAATTTCTTCCATGATTCGGTTGACGAGGTCCTCGGCCGTTTTCCGGATGTGTTCGTCCCCGGTTTACGTTCGCTCAGTCGGACCGGTTTTGTCATCGTCAGGTCTTGCCGATTGTTCCTCGACCATTGACTCTTTTCCTTTGCTAGTCCGATTGTCTCCGGTATGGTGTGAAGTTGTTCGGCCGGAGCTAGATGCCGAATTTTCTGTGTTGAGGGTGTCGGACTGTGGATTAGCCGATCCGGTTGGTTGTTTATCCGCCTTGCTTACGGATTTTTCTTTGACCGGAGTCGTCTTCTTTCTAGCCTGTCTCTTCTTTCGGCCGCTTGTAGAACCGGAGGCCTTCTTTTTACCTTGCTTGTCTTCCGGTTTAAGAAATTGATGGGATTTAATGACTTTGCTAGGGGCGAGGAAAACACTAGGGTCGGTGTTAGCGTTGAAGTGACGCATCAGTTTACCGAGTGGGACGGCGTATCCCCATGACCGTTTGGATGTCGGATCCACCATCTCACATAAGTTTGTGAAGACCACCTTTACCCAGTTGATTTTTGTTCCGTTGACTAAACCGGCAATCATTTCAATCTTTATCCAGGTGAGGCTATCATAGTTGCCTCCTCGCGCTTGAACCGATTTGGTGAAAATCTCGCACAACGGTCTATATTCCGGTTTAAGTGAGGTTTTCTTACCGGATACCGCGATAGGGACGTCCGTATCCGAGAGATCCCGGCATGCCGCCTGGAATGTTTCCTCGTCTGCGACCACCGAGAATTCGCTCCCCTCGGTTGGTAGATTTAGTACTTCAGCAACCGACTCCTTCGTTAGTTTGAGCGGTTGTCCGCCTATAGTTGTGATTATCGTCCCTTCGGTGATGACGGCGGTTTGAAAGAATTCGTTGACCGCATCCTGATATAAGACGAATGGTCCGTTCAAGAAATGTTCGAGACCGGACTCGGAGATCTAGGTTAACACCCGCTTTGCCTCCGCCGAACCATTCGCCCGAATTTCATCGAAGTCGACCTAGACGATGTGGGTGAAGAGCACAGAGTCGCGACCCATTGTAGGTAGAATAGAACGAAAGATCGAAGGATTGAGGATTTTGCAAGGTTTGAGAGCTAGAGAGAGAAAGCCGATTCACGTGAGAATGAAGTAAAATGGCTAAGGACTCTATTTATAGTCGCGGGTTAGAAGTTCAACCGCCGCGAACCGTCACATCAGGATTGGGCGGGAATTTTCCCTCCAAAATGCTTTGGGCGGCAAGTGATGGGCGGGAAACTTTGAGCGGGCTTTTGATGCGGTTATTTAACCGGCGATGAAGCGGTTTTTCTCGTAAGAGATTATTCAGTGAGGCGGTTATGTAACCGATGATCAAGCGGTTTGCGATTTTGACCGATTTTTCAACGAGGTAGTTAGCGTTATTAGCCGGTTAGTTATTTAGATAGATATTCTAACAGTTCGATTTTGACCCGGTTTTCAAGCTTAGAAATTCAGATAATCATTTAATGAAAAGGAACATAATAGAGACCGATACATTGATCGGTTTAGGATACACAAGATACATAATTATTGCTTATGTAATAGTTATTCTAGAGAGCTTGTCCTCCACCCCGTCCTCATTGAGAACATTTTTTAGGTACGCCGGTGTACCCGATCCAAAATCTGGACTATGTGCAAGAAGGAGCCGGCTTATGTGAGGGGCGTAGCCGAGACCTTTCTTTGTCTCGACCATAGTCTTCAGGTTATTGAAGATGACCGATGACCAATTTATGGGGGTATTGCTGACGATGTAAGTCATCATGTCGAAGACTCTCTTGGAATAGTATTGGTTCGGAGATTGACAAATGATGGATCGGTTGACAATCTCGTGAAGGAGTTGGATGTGATGGGCAAGATAGGTCTTCAGACCGTGGTTCTCCACCGGTACTTCGGTTCCGGAGAACATTTCCGAATAATCGATTGCTGCACTCCCCACCCGGGATGGGAAATCGGAAAACCCTTTAGTGGGCAGGTTAAACATTTGAGCGAATGCGCTTTCGTTTAGAAAAACGGTGCGCCTTTTCACCATGGAAACAATAATATCGCCACTCATGGATGCATTGTTGAAGAATTTCAGCACTTCTGGAATGAGCATAGGTACGGATTCTTCGAGAAAATCACGAAGGCCGGTGTCGATTAGGTATTCAAAGAGAAGTTCCTTCGTTTCCAGATCATCAAATTGAAGGACTGAGTCGAAATCAATGCTCAAATAGTTTCTTAGTGTTCGGTTCGACATACTTTCAGATTTTGCCAAGAGAGAGAGTTTAAGAAATTCTGATTTGTTTGAAGGTATGGTGAATTGATAAGATGGGGTTCCTTATATAGATTTGAGATTGGAGGGAAAATAGGGCATTTAATACTGAAATTCAGTTTCGTCATATTTATGAAGGGAATATTTATGTTTCCAAAACTCCATGGGAAGGAGTTACTTTTGACCGGTTGCGGAGCTCGAGGTTGAGAATCTAGTTAGAAAGGAACTAAGTTTGTGTAATTTCCCGTGTAGTTGGAAGTTGAAAGTTACTTTTCATTAATGAAAGAGAAATACAAGAAACCGAAAGTGACATAGTTAAAGCCGAAAACGACATAGACTAAACCGAATTGATCATAATGGAGTGGGATAATAATACAACCGATGCGTACAGCAAAATGACCGATTGTAGGAAGGAGCGACTTAATTTCCGGAGGAGTTGAGGTGTCGATTCTTCCTTTTCCATGCCTTCTCGAACCTCTCATAAAATGAGTCGGCAACTTCCTTGGTTATGACCTGTGCCTGATTCAGTCCTTCACCCGGACAGAGTGGAACACCGAGTTCCATGAGTAGGCAACTGATTTGGGGGATGAGGCCGGTTTGGCGGATGTTGATCATCTAGATCAAGACATCGACTAACACCCTAGACCAGTTGACCGGCGTATCTGTTGTGATAGCGGTCATCATGTTGAAAGCTGTAGCACAGTAGGTGTTGGTCACATCCTTACCTAGGATTCCCCGACCGATGATATCATTGAGAAGCTGGTATTTAGCTCTCAATGATAACCTAGCACCGTGGTCACTGACCAGATGGTTTGACCGAGAGAAGCTTAAGGAGATTTCGACCTTTAGTCCGCCGGGACATTCAGGTCAGTGATCCCTTGCTTCGGAAGATCGAAGCATCTTGCGAAGTCACTCTCTGAAAAATCAAACACGGTCCCTCTGACCCTAGATTGAATGAGTGTGTCGAAATGAGGGGTACCACGGAAAACTCTGGCGTTATAAAAGAACTCCAGGATGGTTTCGGGGAAGATGACATGTTTGTCATCTAGGAAGGATTTTAGACCGGTATCTTCAAGTGACTTAATCATTTTGAAGATTTCATAGTGCTCTGTACTTTGAGTTGAATCGAAATCAACTTGAAGAATGTTTGGAAACTGAGACATTTTTGTCTTAGTGAGAGGATAAGTTGATACTTGTGAATATTTTGTCTGATGTTTGCCTAAGTTATATATTAGTAGAGGGATGATAGTATTATCCAATGGGTGACAGTTGATGTATTCTATTGACCATAGGATAAAGCATATTGCATGAAATAGACATGTCTACCACCTTGGATGTGAGTCATAGGCCTGGACGGTGAAAGATATCATATCTTAACGTCTTTTGAGGTATGACCATTTTTCTTTGAAAAGGTATCTTTTCAGAACAGATAACACTAAACACAGATAATTATTCCACTTTTGTTCGGAGACCAAATAATCTGGAGTACATTATTTCCAAACCGGTCGGTTTTCAGTTATTTGTTCTGATGCGGTTAATTGGTGCATGCACTAAGTAACCGGTCGGTTTACTCTAACTGATAGACAAAGCGGTTCTTCAATAGGTACCTTGGTGAATTTGGAATCCGACAATTTAGGAAGAACTACCGGTTTTGTCTGTCCGAACCGATTTTCCCTTTTAGACATTTCTAAGAAATAAGCTGATTAATATCGGTTAAACCGAGTATGTTTCTAAAGTGAGAAAATTTAGCTTCCTGCAGGGGTCTTGTGAAGATGTCGGCTACTTGTTGTTCTGTTGATACGTATTCCAGTCGGATGTGCTTGAACATGACATGTTCCTGGATGAAGTGATGCCTTATGTCGATGTGCTTGGTTCTAGAATGTAGAACCGGATTGTATGTGATTGCTATGGCACTTGTGTTATCATAGAATATCGGAGATTCTTCGGCTGTGATACCGAAGTCCTTCAGTTGTTGTTGGATCCATAAGAGTTGTGAACAGCAACTTCCGGCTGCCAGATATTCAGCTTCTGCGGTTGACGTGGCAACCGATGTTTGTTTCTTGTTGTGCCATGAAACAAGTCGATCACCTAGGAATTGGCATGTTCCGCTGGTACTTTTTCTGTCAACTTTGCAACCTGCATAGTCTGCATCTGAGTAACTTTTGAGGTTGAATGATGAGTCCTTTGGATACCACAGACCGACTTCAGGGGTCCCCTTTAGGTATTTCAAGATTCGCTTTGCGGCTGTGTAATGAGATTGTTTTGGATTAGTCTAGAATCTTCCACACAAACCGACCGCAAATAGTATATCCGGTCTACTTGTTGTCAAGTATAAGAAAGAACCGATGATTCCTCGGTAAACTGTCAAGTCTACTGCCTGACTGTCATCATCCTTGTCCAATTTGACTGATGAGCTCATTGGGGTAGCGGCTGAGGAGCATGTATCCATCCCAAATTTCTTTAGAAGTTCCTTTGTGTATTTGGGTTGACTGATGAAAGTTGCTCCATCGAGTTGCTTAACCTGAAGACCTAGGAAGAAGCTTAATTCTCCCATCATACTCATTTCAAATTTGTTAGTCATCAAGGTTGAGAATTTATCACAAAGCTTAGGATCGGTTGAGCCGAAGATGATATCATCTACATATATTTGAACAAGTAGGATATGTTCTTTTTTCTCAAATTTAAATAGGGTTTTGTCCACCGAACCGATGGTGAAATCATGTTTTAACAAAAATGCGGTTAGTGTATCATACCAAGCTCTAGGAGCTTGTTTTAAACCGTACAATGCTTTTTTTAATCGATATACATGATTAGGCAAGTCAGCATTTTTAAAACCGGGTGGTTGTTCAACATATACTTCCTCACGTAGTTCACCATTCAAAAATGCACTTTTGACATCCATTTGAAAAACTTTAAAATTTTTGAAAGCAGCAAAGGCCAGAAAAATCTTAATGGCTTCAATCCTAGCTACAGGGCAAATGATTCTTCAAAATCAATGCATTCTTCATGTTTGTATCCTTGTGCCACTAATCTGGCTTTGTTCCTCGTGACCAAACCGTCTTCATTGAGTTTATTTCTAAATACCCATCTTGTTCCTATGACCGGTTGATCTTTCGGTCTAGGGTCTAGGTACCAGACTTTGTTACTCTCAAACTGGTTTAACTCTTCTTGCATTCCCAAGATCCAATCCGAATCTGACAATGCTTCATCCACTCTTTTCGGCTCAATATGGGATATGAAAGCGGAATTAAAGTATTCCTCTAGGATTTGTCGCCTAGTTCGAACAGGTTTTGAAGGATCACCTATAATTATCTCAGGAGGATGATTTGTGTTCCTTTTGAGATTCGGTTCAGGAGTGTCTGCCAAATCCACCGTTTATTTGATCAAGGCTAGACATATCGGTAGGCTGAGCAATGATGTCAGACCGACCGATTTCCTCAGTTTGAACCGAGGTGTCAGCTTCCTGCTGTGTGGCAGCTTGATCCGGCTGGGTTTCAACAACACCCATTTGGTCATGGACAAACCGTCTGTAGATCGGAACCTCATCTTAACTATCAGAATGGATATTGTGATTTTCCAATCTGTTGTGTAGATCAAAGGATGATGCGGTGTTACTTTCAACCGATTCATCGAATACAACATGAAGAGATTATTCCACGGTTAAAGTTCAAGTGTTATATACTCTATATGCTTTACAAACCGCTGAGTACCCTAGCATTATTCCAATATCAGATTTTGCATCAAAATAAGATAAGTAGTTTTTTCCATTAATGTGAATGTAACATTTATAACCAAAAATTTTAAGATACCGAATGTTAGGGATTCTATCAAAATACACTTCATATGGTGTTTTATTGTGAAATTTGTTGATCAAAGACCGGTTTTTTGTATAACACGCAGTATTGATAGCTTCAGCCCAAAATTTTTGAGCAACACCCGAGTCGGCTATCATAGACCTTGCGGCTTCCTTGAGAGTTCGATTTCTTCTCTCAGTCAGGCCGTTCTAATGAGGAGTTCTAGCACTAGACAACTCGTGTCTAATGTCGGATTCATCAAGAAATGCATTTAGAGTACTATTTGTAATTTCGGTTCCTCTATCACTCCTAATGCTATTTATACGTGTTGATTTTTCATTTTTTAAACGCTTAAGCAATGTAATTAAATTGGATGCGGTTTCACGTTTAGATGCCAAAAATGTGACCCATGTATATCTAGAATAATCATCAACAACAACCATAGTGTAAAGCATACCACCTAGGCTAGTGACCCTAATCGGTCCAAATAGATCCATGTGAAGAAGATCTAAACATCGGTTAGACTGAATGTGTCCTTTGCTCTTAAAGGTTGATTTAATTTGTTTACCCATTTCACATGCTGAACACACCTTATCTTTATTAAATACTATATCAGGAATTACTTCAACTAACTTTTTATTACGGATATAGTTTAAGGTTTTGAGGTTTAGATGGTTTAACCTTTTATGCCATAGCAGGTTTGATCGGTTTTAGCTACCATGCAGACAGGATGTTCCACTTCATTATTCCAGTCTACCTTGTATATGTTTCCTAACCTATTTCCGGTTAGTAGTGTATTACCCTAAGAGATTTTAACTAAGCATGCATGTCTAAGAAATTCTACAGTGTATCCAGCATCACACATCTGACTAATACTTAGTAGGTTAAAATGTAGATTTTCAACTAGAAGTACATTGTCAATTGTTAAGTTACCATGGACAATCTTACTCTTACCCACAGTTCTACCTTTTGAGTTGTCACAAAAAACTATCATTGCACCGGTTTCTATATTGATGTCGGTTAGAAGGTTGTTGTTTCTAGTCATGTGTTTGGAGCAGCCGCTGTCCAGGTACCATTCAACGTTTCCTAGTCGTTTCTTCATATCTTGCAAAATATACGTATTTACAACCATTTGGTACCCACATTTACTTGGGTCCACAATTGATTAGTCCCTTGGGTATCCCGACTTTAATGAGTCGGATAACTTTCTCGGTTATGGTTCTAACTAATTTCCCTGTACTTGGCTTGACATCTTTCTGTTTTACTAAGAGTGCCTTATTTTATAGTGGCTTTTGGTTTATTCTATGTGGTCGTGGATCGGTTTGTTTACCTTTTGACCGGTTGACTTTCCTTCTCTCAGGATGAAGCTATTTTTTCCGAGTGAGTTGGACCTACATATATTATTTCTTCTTCCGATTTTGAGTAAGATTGTGCCTCATCGTCGGTTGAAGAGCTCTTGACAAATATTACAAAGGGAAGATTGTCTTTTGTGAGTTTCATCTTGTTGGAATGGTTGCGGTTGTCGGATCTGTTGTTTTTGTATCTAAAACCAAATTTGCATTTGGGGTGTCTTTGATATTTAGACAACTGGTTCACCGCTTCACTAGATCTTTTTCATGCGGCTATTCAATACATAGTTCGTGCATTTTCCTCTTCGGTCAGCTCTTGAACTGACTCCTTGAGCTGTTCAGTCTCAGAGGATAGTTCAGGTGCTGCCTCGATTTCTAGGATTTCATCAAGTTGAATATTATCGGTTTCAGGTTCGGACCAGGGTGGTGCTATGGGGTCAGTTCTAAAGTTGAGTCGGGTTGGTACTAAAGTTAATATGTTCTTATACTCCACTACCATGTCATTTAGTGCATTAACTAAATCATCTTTAGTGAATTTTCACAAGCAAAATCAAAATCAAATACTTGTTCTTCGTTTTCCATGAGACAAGTGAGTTCATCATCGCTGTCACTGTGAGCCCATAAACTTCCTCCATCATCCGCTATCAGTGCTATCTGAATTTCCCTTCCTTCATCGGTTTGTGAGTAGTTGTTTCTTTGGTTCCGATCATCCGGTTTCCGGTCATCCCGTCTTGGTTTTCTGCATTCCCACCTGAAATGTCCCAAACAATTGCAATTATAACATATAATATTAGATTTATCACCGTAGTTATAGTTGTTGTTTGTCAGTTGGCTTTTCTTCATGAATCTGCCAAACTTTTGTGCAAGCATTTCCATTGCATCCTCAGTGAATTTTTCAGCGGTTTTGATCGGTGAAACAACTACAGGTTCTATAGATGTGACTAATGCCTTAGTAGCGGTTGAGGCTGATGCTTCATCTTCGATCCTGGATCTCATTTCAAACTCATATGCTTTCAGATCTTCGAATACATCGTGTAGCTTCATCTTATTTAGGCAGTTTGATTCTCTCATCACCATCGTCTTTATATCCCATGCACTAGGAAGAGATCTTAAAGCTTTGATGATTGGTTCCTTGTTATCATACTTCTTTCCAAGAGTTGATAACTCATTTATCACATTTGTAAACCGGTCACTGTACTCCCTCATGGTTTCTCCTGGCTTCATCTTGATATTTTCAAACTTCTGGGTAGCCACCATTATCTTGTTTTCCTTGGTTCTTTCATTTCCCTCATGAAGTTGAATCACCATTTCCCATACTTCCTTTGAGGTTTTGCAATCTCTGACCTTACAAAAGGTATTTCTGTCCAAATCTTTGAAGATATGGCTTCTGGCGTGATTATCTAGATTGTTTCTCCTTCTATCCTCAGCTGTCCAATCCGTTCTATCTTTGTCAATTATTATCGGTCCTTCAGACAGGATGAACGACATCTCATCATCCATAGTGATTAGGTGCAAGTGCATGCATATCTTCCAGTTGGCGAAATCATCACCTTCTAGCATTGCAGGCTTCTCGAAAGTCATGCTTACTTGCTTAGGGTTGCTTGAGTATTGAAACTAACTGCTCTGATACCAATTGTTAGGATCTAGCTCGCGGATGGCGGACCGGGGTCTGGCCGGTTTACACTCAACGGTTGGTGTTTAATCTGGTTAGAGATTAACACCGGGTTTCAATACTACACATGCTGTCAAAAACCCTTGAACCTAGTTCAAGTGTGGAAGTGGTTTGTTTCATACTGAAGCAACACACACATGATGAATAGAGATAGGTTTTGGAGAATATCGGTTTGGAGATTAGGAGATCGGTTTGAGGTTTTAGTGAATCGGTTAGAATGATGTAAGTCGGTTAGGATAGTAATAGTCGGTTAGGGAACAGAACCGGCATGAAGTAAAGAACAAGACACATGTTTTTATGGATGTTCGGAGATGAAACTCTTACGTCACCCCTTCTTCTCGAAACCACGAGAAGGATATTCACTAAGGAATACACAAACACAATACACGATCGAGTCTTATTTTCTGCTCGATAAACACTCTTACAAATCTCACAGAAATTGTAATCACACTTCAAATGCACACTTAAGCTTTAAATCTTGTAGAGAGATAAACACAACTTGTAACTTGGGTTGTTGGAGCTCTTAATTGTTGTATCTCTTAGAATTTTCAGAACTGCATTTACTCCTCTTCAGCTCCTTCTTTTATAGGTAAAATATGCCAACGGTCACATTTTTTCAACGGATACCTTCAGGGTAATCCTTGAATCTGATTGGTTGAGCAGAGGCATTAATTGAGGTTTAAGCTTCCAAGGCATGGAGCAGACCGGCTCTGATTTTTCTTTTACTTAATATGGCAACTGCCGGTTAGCCGGTTACCTGCATCTAAAAGGTTGCGCCTCTTACTTATCCCAGAGTGGAAAGATCTCTTCAGGCAATCTTCTGCAGCCTGCAGAGTATCATCAGACTTGTATGGATATGGCAATATTACAGTCTGTTCCTTTGGTATCATCTTCCGCAGATACTCAAAGTGTTCGTTTGCACCAATTTGTAGATTGTACTTAGTTTGATAATCTTGGCTTCTTTCTCTAAGTAGTTTCTTCATCGGTTTTCCGGTTGGATGCATTTCGGTTTAGGATGTCTACCGGTTGTTCATAGCTTTAGGTTAACCGGATAGCTTTCCGGTTTTGGATACATCATTTGCTTCTTCTTCTAACCGGTTAGATTATTTGATCGGTGGATTATTGACCGGTCAGATTTTTGACTGTTTAAGGTTCTTGACCGTTCCTGCACATGAAATTTGTTTTTGTTAAGTTCTTATTTTAACCGGTCTAATTTATCTAACAATTTCTCCCTTTTTGATTGTTTTATTTAAAATATTCTAAACCATGTAAGAAGTAAATTGTAGGCCGGTTGTTTTTTAAAAATTTGTTTGGCCGGATTTTTGGAAAAGACTTAGAAAAATTTTAGAAAAATTTTGGAAAATTTTGAGAAAATTTTTGTTTTTGAATAAAATTTTTATCTTATCATCATCCTAGGAAAGACCTATAGCAATAGGAAGCTTGCTATTAAGGTCATGCGTGCTCTTCCAAGGGAATGAGACATAAAGACGATGGCTATAAGGGAATCCAAAGATCTCAACAAGATTTTTCTCTTCGACCTGTTTGCTGATCTCAAGGCCTATGAGTTCGAGCTGAACTGTAGGATGAAAGAAGATCAATCCACATCCATTATCATTGCCAAAGCTCTAGTGACTGTTGAAGAGCCACCTGTAGCTACTGATGTGAAGATGGCGGCACAGCAACTGAGCAGCGACGCCATGTCTCTCTTTGTGAAGAAGTTTGGCGACTTCATGAAGAAGAGCAACCCTAACTCAAGCTATTCAAATTCCAATGATAATAAGAAATAAAAGGCTAATGTTAAATGTTATAACTGTGGTATTGCAGGGAATAACCAATCGGAGTGCAGAAAACTCAAGCGTGAAGATAAGAAGGATGACGACAAGGAGCTGAAGGCTCTTATGGCAGGAAATGGAAAGAACAAACGAAGCATCTATGACTCTTACTTCTCGTCCAGTGATAGTGATGATGAAGAAGTGGCTTGCTTCATGGAAATAGAAGATGAAGAACAAACTCAGGAAACTGACGTATTTGACTTCTCTTCTGAAAGATTTTCAAGGGAACAACTGGTAGCTGCACTAAATGACATGGTCATTTAGTACAGAAAGCTAGCAGAATCCCTAAATGAAACTAAATCTTCATTGTTGCAGGGACAAATCTATGTAGGGGCTCGGGTGGGCTCAAGCCCACCACGAAAAAAAAATAATGTTTTTTACGGTAGAAATATGACATTACCTTTAATCTCTTAAAAAAAATTAATATAATTCGTTGTTTTTTAATTTAATTATTAAAAAAATGGTAAAATTTTACTTTTAAATACTTGTTTTTTATCAAATTTTTCTCGTTATTATTTTAAACTCACCCTAAATTTTTTTCAAGCCCACCCTAGTTCAAAATCCTGGGTCCGTCCCTGACTTGATGTATCTCAACCAGTTTTACCTCAAACTCTTGAATCAAATGTTTTTGAAAAAAAGTTACAGAGATCTCATCCGAAAATAAGATGCTTAAAGAACAGATTCAAACTATTTTAACTAAAAACAAGAGGTTAAACTATGTTGTCAGTGCATGGACAAGGTCTGGAGAAGCTGACAAATATCAGATCCGCATGTTAAGACCTGCTGGATCTAGATCCGGTATAGGATTTGATGGCAATGACCCTAACATGTCATGCAAAAAGTCAAACTCATCAAATGACAAGATTAAGCCAATAAGTTTTGTTAAAGGTGGTCTGACTGACAGTGAATCTGATCCCATTCGTGAAGAAATAGCTTTTAAAAATGAAATTATTTATGTTCAGTCGACTGTTAGCTGGCTGAAGAATAAGTTAGAAGTAGCTAGCAAGTCTAACAATCTAAAACTTGACTCAAAATCAAGGAGTTTTAAAAGAAATTATTCTTTAAAAGCTAAGGGATCAGTGGTTAGCAGAAAGTCGTCTGCTAAGTCAAAATCTTATGCATTAATCACAACACAAAATGGGAAATCCATTAAAATATGTCAAATATGGATTCCTAAAGGACTAATTGATCGAGGACCCAATTGAATATAGGTACCATGTTTGTAAATAGTTTGTTATGTAGGTGATGCATGACGATTGCAGGAAGGAAGCATGGAGAATACTCTCTTGAGTATACAGTTTAGAAGATCAACAATGGCTGTTGCCACTTCAGAAGAATAAATGTTTTTCTATATTTTTGTATTAAAATATTTTTGATCTGAAGGATCTCAAAACATTTGGTTATTCATTTTTGTATTTGTACAAAATGAGAGGAAAAATTACTTTGAAAGAACAGATACTCTCAAGACGAATGACCTTAATCGGTCTATTAGACAAGGTTGTCTAAAGGAATTGGTCTGTACTTAGACGTATTTTTGCTCACAATCTATACATCTAAGCCTATATGTCTTGGTTTAAAACCTACCCGGTTAGACGAACACGTCTAATAGACGTTAGACGTTTTTACGTCATGAGCAAGAGGATCCTCACGTCTAACCAAACACACGTCTAACACGTGGTGTTCATGCGTAATTAGACGTACACATCTAATAGACATTAGACGTATTCTTTACAACACGTAATTAGACATATGCGTCTAATGGACCCATGCGTCTAATAGACGTTTAGTTTTATAGATTTGTGAAGTAAGAAAAACGTCTAACTACGTGCTTATTAGACTGATCAAGGACAACTGTCCATGTGAGGAGATATCTGATTTTCCCGCTCAAACATTAAAACAGTCATCTCATAATAACATGGAGATACGTGTCTCCCAAGTTAAAAGAGAATGAATGATATACCCTCGTTATAATGATGACACTTTGGAAAGGACGTCTAATTTTAAACGATGGGCCATACACCTAGGAAAAACGACGGTTAACATATATGACTTCTGATAGTCTATATAAGGACATTCTTGCATGAGATTGAAAACTTTTTCTCACTTGAGATTTCTAAGAACCCTAGATTTCTTTGCCTTTCTCTCTCGAAAATCTCTGTTAATCTTGTGTATGTTCATATTCTACTAAAAATGGGAAACAAGAGAATCACGTTGGGTCACTATACTTTGCAGGTTGATTTCCCATCGGTCTACTCTTTCGATTAGCAGGAAGTGGTCGATATGTTCTGATAGGATCGGCTTTATCGATAGAGACTGGGGTTTGTCTAAGGATGAAGGCTTATGAAAAACGGTTTGAAAGAAATCCTTTTAGGGATTTAATTCGCTTTCTATTTTATGCAAACTTGTGTAAACACTTGAAACGGATTCAAGGCGGAATTGTTTACTTGGGTTTGAAGCACAATATGAAATATGAAAAGATGACAGAAAAGAACAACAGTTTACACACACACTTAGCTCACTATTGAACATAACACTTTTTGTTCAATTACAAGATGAAAAATATCACTCAGCTAAAGGTGTTTTAATTCTAGCTCACTCTCTCGATTCACACACAATACAATCAGAAAGAAGCTTCACAATATTCAAAGGCTTGAATTCTCTGTAGTTTCAGTAAGCAAGATTGGCAAGTAATAGTTGCTTCTTCCGTTGTCCTTAGGATTGGTTAAATACTTAGTAGGAGCTAACGGTTGAAACTTAAAGAATGATACGTGGCACTCTTCCATTGAAAAGCCTCCATTGTACACAGCAGGTTCTGAGCACAAGGATCGTGACCGTACAGAACTGGTAGTGCGCCGAATATTCCATTAGGGATGTACCTGCAAAACAAGTAATTTGAGGAAAATTCTCTTACGTGGCATTCCTTGATTGGATGCATATAACTGTTGTACTAATCTTCACTAGAAAGTGGAGCAGAAGTAGGGTACAACTATAGCACGTGGGTAGGTGAGATGCTAGATTCAAGCGTACTGCTTAAACTAAGCATTAGACGTATTTCAGTTAGACGGATTGTGAAAATCAGTTTAATGAAATAAGTCATCTCCTTCTAATAGAAAAACGTCTATTAGACCGCCTGGTCTAATAGAATTAGACTCGCGTCTAATTACAATAACCATTAGACTGCACGTCTAACTCCACTGAGTTAGACTGCACGTCTAATTCCGGTTCTACCTCAGACTTGTCTGAAGGAGTTAGACGCACGTCTAACTTTCACATTCCATTAGAATGCACGTCTAACTTTCACTAAGTTAGACTGCACGTCTAATTCCGCATAAATTAGACTACCCATCTAATTACAAATATATTAGACTACACGTCTAACTCCGATGAGTTAGACTGTACGTCTAATTCCTAATAACAATTAGACTACCCGTCTAATTACAAACATATTAGACTTACGTCTAATTCCGTGTATTCATTAGACTTACGTCTAATTCTTTACATTCATTAGACTATACATCTAACTCCGATGAGTTAGACTGTACGTCTAATTCTATTAGACTTACGTCTAATTTCGTGCATTCATTAGACTTGCGTCTAATTCTTTACATATATTAGACTACACGTCTAACTCCGATGAGTTAGACTGTACGTCTAATACAATTAGACTTACATCTAATTCAGTGTATCTATTAGACCATCCGTCTAATTACACGTCTATTAGACTAGAGTATTCCGTCTAAGTTATTTCATCATCAAAATATCAGTGGTTAAATTATTTCAACACTTAGTCAATATAATTTGACCCAACATGTTCAGAACCTTAGAGTATTCCGGTCTCGGAAAATATCTTAGCGGTTCGTTCATCTTTCACGAGAAGGAAGTTCGGGAGTTCTTCCAAACTACAACAATGGTGGACGATTTCATCGTAGCAACTGTTAATGGTACGAAGATCTCTTTTGACGAAGCCTCTTATGTAGAGTTCTTCGAACTTCTGTCGGAGGGTCATACTTTTAACAGACATCTATCACCGGAAGTAATGGCAGAAATGAAGAAGGTTCTATCTGCCGATGGCTCGGCGATTCATCTGAATGGAAGTAAGAAAGTCCTTAAACCACAGTTTATTTTGCTAAATGATGTGGTGGCAAAAGCGCTTCAGGGGAAGGCTGGATCATTCAATCTCTATAGTCAAGATCGATTTGACTATATGTGTGCCATTTTGAAGGGGATCCATGACAACTGGGCTTTAACATTATTTCAGAATCTTTTCTTCTCTATCAATCAGGAGAACAAAGAAAGTATAACCTTCGCTTCACAACTAAGCCGTTTGTTGGAGCATTTGGGGGTTCCAATGGGTGAACCCGAACCGATCAACTCGACCAGGGTGTATACTGTTTTCACAATCGCCAACACCCTAGTCAGAATGAAGAACCTTAAGGAAACGCCCTCAGGTGCTTCTAGTCAATAGACAAGTGTAAAATATGTTACCCGATCCAGACATCCAGCCACTTCCATCCTGTCCACAGCAGCAAAGAGATCCAAAACAGTCAACGAATTAGAGGCTAGTTCTACTAGCCTAAGAAACTCTTCAAAGAAGGATTCTGAAACAGTCGATTCCAGAATCAGGCAAGGTCCAGTTGAACTTTCCACCATTCCCATGTCTCCCCTATCTCTAGCTGCCAGTCAGTTGCGGAGATCTTCAAGGTCATCTGTCTCAAATGGTGACAATTCAAAGGCGCCACGTGCGTCTAAATCGATGAAGGCATCATCAAAGGTAACCTCTTCTAAATATCCGGCTGTTGTGCCCAAGTTTGATGCTCCTGTGATGGAACAGGATAAATCTTTTTTTGTTCCTGAAAAGGAATCTGCTGCAGAGCCTTCTGTTGATTCAGCTGGTCCAAATATTGAGAATATTGACAGGACTGAGTCTCGTGTTCAACAACCTGATTAAGTAGTCGCTGGTGCTACAGAATTTGCTCAACCAGAACAAGGTGCAGTCCTTACCCTTGTTGTTGGTGATACTACTGAAAAAGCTTCTTCTATTTATGTTAGAGAGTCTTCCTCCTCAAATCCCATTTCTAAAGATTCTATAGTAATTGAGAAGGTCACTCGAGGAGAGCTTCCTCCTGGTCCCTTCAAGAAACCGCTATATGCTTATGAATTGATGCGTTCCACAAGGCAATCCTGTGGAATTGTTTTTGGTGAACCAAGACCCTCTCCAAAACCTGTTGAGGTTGTTCGAAAAGAGAAAGATGTCGTAACAGATGTAAATGAAGATGTTTCTGAGGCAACATGCATTGTTGACCTCATGATGAATCAAGTTAAAGCCATAACTACTGAGAAGATGAAATTTTTTGACTCGTGGATCCAGAACAGAATGTCTATCTAGTATGATGAGGTCATCACAGGTTCAGGAATAAGTACTCAATGGAGTAAGCTTGTCGCAAATGAAAAGAAGGTTCTCAAATGGACTAAAACTCCGGAGGTGTCTGAAGCTCTAAAAAGGAAAGACCTTATCAAGGCATATTTGAGAGAAAGAGCTTTATTCCCTATCCTTGAAGCCAGAAAAGCTAATTTAATCCAATTGAGAAAGGTGCTGAAGTGGAAGCGAAAGTCTTAAAGAGGTTAGACGAGATCATGGCTCACTATCTTTCTATAGTCACTCGATATGTTGATGGAATTACTCAGGTGTTAACTATTTTGGTATTTTTTTTGATGAAGACGAACCAATGGATGTCTCTACTAATCATGCTGATACAGATGAGCAAGCTGCTGCTCTTCTGATAGAATTTGGAAATCTTTCTGCAGAAGAAAGATGTTTACTAGCTCAACCCCTTGTCGAGCAAAATAAGGAACCCGTTCAAGAGAATACATCCTTAGAAGAAGAAGAGATTATTCAAGAGCTGGTCCAAGCTCTTGTAACTCAAGAGGAAGAAATTGTTGAGGAGATCGTTCAAACTCCTAATGAAAAAGAGGTAGTGAAATCCCCTATGGTCAGAATAGGGGAAGCTCAAGAAAAAGAGGCTGAAGTTAGTCAGCCTGAGATTATCAGATCTGAGGGGGAACCTTCAACTGACAAAGATGCCGAAGAAGAGAGTTCCTCATCTGAGAGGGAACAATATCAAAATGCTAGAACTGTCAAACCTCTACCATTTCCTGATATTAATGCTGGTAACCTCTATGAAAATATTCTCAATTCTCTTGACATCAAGAGTAATCTGTATGAAAGATTTCAGAGAGTAGAAGAGGAGTTGGAAGAAGAAGAGCGGAATCGAACTAGAAATGAGTCTGAGAAGGATGAACCTGAGCAATCCCTGCAAATTCACACTGAAGTTAACCCTATTCAGAGCATGGAAGTAGATTCACAAGATAATTCATCTAATGAAGGATCCTCTGTTGATGGTACCAAGCTTCTCAAGTTGATGATATCTCTACTTACCTCTCTTCAGAAGAATGTGATAACTATGGGATCAAATATGGTAAAGTTGGATAAAGGGGACAGAAAAGAATTTTCTAAATGTGTCAAAATCCTTAAAGAGTTGGATAATACACTGAAGAAGAATACGTATGAGACTCATGTCTCAAATTCAAATTTCTCCAAATTTGAAAAGCAGCTCTTCAGTCGTCAATCAGAACTGATGAGTCTTGAAAAACAAATAAATCTTGATAATCATCGTGAGGTCATGGAATCAATGGAATTATTTAAGAGTCAGATGATTGAAATTCAAGGTAGCCTGAGAAGATCTGATGGTGAAAGGTTGGAGTATGCCGACTCCATTGCAAGAAATTTCAAGAGAAAGAGAATGCGAATGCTGCTGCTGAAAAAGAACAAACTCGTATCACCCAAGGTGAGCCCAGTAGAAGAGGTGACGGTGTAAGTGTATCAACCGGCACTAGATCTAAGTGAGCGCCAATAAACGATGAAAATCCAAGGCCAACTAAAGGAGGTGGAGGTCGAAGCGGTGGTGATCGCAGAGGCCGAAGCAATAGTGGTGGTCGTGGTGGGCAATCTGGTAGTGATCGCGGAGGTCGTACCAGTGGCGGTGTTCGTGGTGGGAGATCTAGTGGAAGTGGTCGTGGTGGTCGCGCTCTTCCTCCTTTTCGCAATTTGTTAACCGGTCAAGAGATGCTGGGTGAAGCGATGAGCTATGAAGGAACTCATTTTCCTATCGATCCTCGAGTGAAAAGTGAAGAACAATAATCTCATTTCTCCTACTTTGTTAAGTTTTAAACTATGTTTCTTTGACTATGTTTATGGAATATTAGTTTTTGAAAGTGGTTATGTGTGACGGATGAAAAAGTTTTACTCTGCATTTATATGATGAATGCTTAATTTGTAATCTATGCAAAGTCTCAATCTCATCATCAAAAAGGGGGAAATTGTTGGATCAAATTATTTTGACTAAGTGTTGAAATAATTTGACTATTGGAATTTTGATGATGAAATGATAAATGGATTATATATGCATCTAATTGTTTTTGATGCAGGTGTATCAAAATCAGATTTCATTAGACTTGGTTCTAATGAGGTTCATTAGGCCGATTTGGTATTAGATGCATGGAGTTAGACGTGCAGTCTAACTAGCGAAGTTAGACATGTAGTCTAACTAAGTGGTGTTAGACGTGCAATCTAACTAGAGTAATTAGACGTGTAGTCTAACTCGTGAAGTTAGACGTGCAGTCTAATAGACTCGTAATTAGATGTGCAGTCTAACTCGTGGAGTTAGACGTGTAGTCTAATAGACTCGTAATTAGACGTGCAGTCTAACTCATGGAGTTAGATATGTAATCTAATAGACTCGTAATTAGACATGCAGTCTAACTCGTGGAGTTAAACGTGCAGTCTAATAGACTCGTAATTAGATGTGCAGTCTAACTCGTGGAGTTAGATGTGCAAGTCTAATAGATTGTGAAAGTTAGACGTGCAGTCTAACTCCTTCAGATTAGTCTGAAGTAGAACCGTAATTAGACGTGCAGTCTAACTCGTGGAGTTAGACGTGCAGACTAATGGAAAGAGAAAATTAGACATGCAGTCTAACTCCTTCAGATTAGTCTGAAGTAGAACCGTAATTAGACGTGCAGTCTAACTCGTGGAGTTAGACGTGCAGTCTAATGGAAAGAGAAAATTAGACATGCAGTCTAACTCCTTCAGATTAGTCTGAAGTGATTGTAATTAGACATAAAGTCTAATCCCATTAGACCAGATGGTCCAATGGATTCTATTATTAGATGGGGACGTTTGATTTCATTAGACGAGGTCGTCTAATTGAAATACGTCTAATGCCTTGCTTAAGTAGTTGCTTGAAGCTAGCACCCGCCTACCCACGTTCTATAGTTGTACGCTACTCCTGCTCCACTTTCTAGTGAAGATCAGTACGACATCCCGATGCAACCAATCAACCAATGACACGTAAGCGAATATCCTTCCCACTACTTGTTTTTCAGGTAAATCTCTAAAGAATATTCGGCGCACTACCTGTTGTGTATGGCCACGATCCTTGTATTTAGAGTCTGTTGTGTACTATGGATGCATTCCAATGGAAGAGTGCCACGTATCATTATTAAGATTCGACCATTGGTACCTGTGCCTTATTTAAAGATTCAAAAGGACAACGGACAATCTCTCGAGCATTCAATCTATCACTCGCATTCTGAGAAGAATCCCTGAGATCAAGCTTTTGAATATTAAAACTGTTAGTTGCTTTCCTGATTGTACTGTGTGTTAATCAAGAGAGAGTTAGAATCAAAGCATCGTTTTAGCTGAGTGATATTCATCAAATTATAAATTGAACAGAGTCTGTTCTGTTCAACAGTGAGCTATTCGTGCAAACTGTATTTGATTCTAAACATATCATAGTGAATCCTTCTGATGGTTGGAAGAAGGGGTGACGTAGGAGAGTTTGCTCTGAACATCCATAAATAAACTGTTGTGTTGTTCATTTCTTTCATCTTCTCATTCTTGATCCTAAGCTTCAAACCTAAGTAAACATTTCCGCACTTGATTCTGTTTCAAGTGTTTACAAGGGTTTACGTAGAATAGAAAGTGAATTAAATCCCTAATAAGATTTCTTTCAAACCGTTTTTCATAAGCCTTCATCAATCGCCAGACCCCCGTCTCTATTGATAAAGCCGATCCTATCAAATTCTAATAATCAGATCTAGAACAATAGACAAAGTTTCTAGAATACACTCTTGCTTTGTCTCTATCACTACTAGGTTCAGCCTTACGAATTCCAAAACTAAGTTTGGTTGTGAAGTAATCTGATCTAGTGTACTTGACTTACGGCTCAATGCGTCTACTACCACATTAGTTTTACCTGGTTGATAATCAATTTCACAGTCGTAGTCTTTAACTAACTCTAGCTAGCATCTTTGTCTCATATTGAGCTCATTTTGATTGAATAGATACTTCAGGCTTTTAATTGAAGATCTGGCACTTTTCACCATAAAGATAATGCCTCCAGATCTTCAAAGAGAACACAACTACTGCTAATTCCAAGTCATGTGTGGGATAATTCTTTTCGTGGGTCTTGAGCTGCCTTGAAGCATATGTTACAATATTTCCATTCTGCATCAACACAGCCCCCAAACCATGCTTTGAGGCATCAGTGAACACAGTAAAATTTCATACTTCATCTAGAATTGTGAGAACATGAGCTGTTATCAAACTGTTTTCAATGTTTCGAAGTTGTCTACGCACTCTTTAGTCCAAACAAACTTGTGATCTTTTCTGGTCAAGGTAGTAAGAGGCAAGGCGATCTTGGAGAATACCTTGATGAACCTTCTATAATAGCCGGTCAAACCCAGAAAACTTCTCACCTCAGTCACACTGGTGGGTGAAGCCCGACACTTTACTGCTTCTACTTTTGCAGGATCAACCTCAATACCCCTAACTGAAATAATATGACCCAAGGATGCTATTTGACTCAGCCAAAATTCCCACTTGCTTAGCTTTGCGAAAAGTTGGTTCTTCTTTAACACTTGCAAAATTAAAGCCAAATGTTGTGCATGATCTTCTTCTGTTCGGGAGTAGATTAGAATGTCGTCGATAAAGACCACCGCAAACTGATTTAAATAAGGGTGAAATACCCTATTCATCAACTACATAAAACAGTTGGTGCGTTAGTCAGCCCAAAAGGCATCACCAGAAACTCGTAGTGCCCATAATGAGTTCTGAATTTTGTCTTCTTTACGTCCTAATCCTTGACACGTATTTAATGGTAGCCTGATCTGAGATCTATCTTGGAGAAAACTGACACACCTTTTAATTGGTCGAACAGATCATTGATTCTGGGCAGAGGATATTTGTTCTAGATTGTTACCTTGTTTATCTCACGATAATCAATACAAAGATGTGGGGATCTATTCTTCTTCTTCACAAGTAGCACTGGTGCCCCCATGGAGACACACTTGGGTGGATAAAACCCTTGCTCAAATAGTCTTCTAGTTGATCTTTCAACTCCTTCAACTCTGTGGGTGTTAACCTATAAGGTGCCTTAGAAATTGGAAGTGTTCTCTCCTTCAACGTGATGCCAAACTCTACCTCTCTTAATGGTCGTAGACCTTTGATGTCTTCAGGAAACACACTAAGAAAGTCTCTTACAACTTTGATGTCCTCTACTCTTGGTAGTTGAACTCCTAGCATAGTAGCATAAGAAGTAGCCAACAATATTGGAACCTTTGATTGAAGTGGTTGTTGAGCTTTATATGAAGGATTGGGTGGAGGTGTTGCTTTGAACTAGAATGTTCTCTCATCTTGATCAGTTAAAGATACTGTCTTTTTCTTACAGTCGATTTGAGCCTCATGACGAGTTATCTAGTCCATTCCTAAAATGACATCAAAACCAGTCATTTCTACTAACACAAGATTTACTAGCATCTTGTGCTTTTGGATATATGGCTTACAGGCCATAACATACTTATTAGTGCTTAAACTCTTTCCTGATGGTAGAGAAATACTATACACAGTCTTAGTTTCATCAGGTCTCAAACCAGATTTTTGAACAAAGTTGGCAGAAACAAAAGAATGTGTTGCACCAGTATCGATTAAAGTATTAGCTAAGGCATTGGAAATTAGAAGATTACACGTAATGATGGTGGAATCCGGGTCTACTTCTTCTTGATTCAATGCGAACACTCTACCCGGAACAATGGCCTTCTTCTGTGGACAGTCCCATAAAAGATGCCCTTGTTTCTTGAAGTTATAACAGAAGTTGGTCCCATACAAACATTCTCTTTGGTGAAACCGGCCACATTGAGTATAGACTGGGTTTGACATGACTGGAGCTTTGGTCAACACTACTGGCTTAGCAGACTGTATCTTCCTTTGTTGATTTTATTGCTGTTGTGGCCCTTGATAATATTGACCCTGTATGAGTTCCTTGTCTGCTGTTGGTGCATATTGATTAAAAGACTGTTGAACATGCATTTTAGAGTTAGTTCCTTGCGAATCCCTTCCAGAATAGCATTTCTCTTGGCTTGGGACTCCTTTATAATGTTAGCTCTATCCTTTTCTGTCATCAGAGCCTTCTCAATAGTTTCTCTCATAGTGGTCGTTCCACTAAGGCGCACTTCCCTCCTGATAGTAGCATTAAGCCCCTCCATAAAATGATTAAGCTCATAGTGGTCGTTCCACTAAGGCGCACTTCCCTCCTGATAGTAGCATTAAGCCCCTCCATAAAATGATTAAGCTCCATGGAAGCACTACCAAGGATCATGGGTGAAAACTATCGTCCCATCTCAAACTTCTTCACATAGTTAGCCACACTAGCGTCACCTTGTCTAATTTCCAGAAACTCACGGGCCAACTTGTTTCTGGTGCTAAGAGTGAAATATTTACCATAAAAGGTGTCCTTGAATTCATCCCAAGATATAGTAGAAAGGTCTATAGCATATTTTGCTCCTTGCCACCATATGCGAGCATCGTCTCTAAACATAAAAGTTGCGCACCGCACCCTATCCCCATTACTGATTTTGTTAGATAAATTCAGACCGGTTCAAATAAACCTAACTTAAACAAACCTTCCATGCAGGAACAAGGAACCGGACCGGATGAACAAGAAAACCAACTAAAGAAACCGAACCGGTCAAGCTACCAAACCGATCAAGAGTATTCGGAACGTGACCGCACAAAGGAAGGATCGACCAAAGCTTAAAACCAGATTCATCAAACAGCCGATCATCCATAAGAGAGATAACCGGAAGAAGTCCGGTCACTTCACTACCAAAAGACATTCGGCCAAGTCAAGCGGCCGACCAGTACAAGAAGACAATTTGGGTATCTGTTGAGAATGATACCAAAGGAACAGACTGAATACTTCCATATCCATGCAAGTCTGAGGAAAGACTGTAGGCTGCAGAAAACAGTACTACCGAATCCTTCTACTTCGGGATAAGCCAGAAAGGAAATCTTCAAAGTACAGACAACTGTCCAAAGAGACAGTATCTACATCAAGTAAAAGACAAACCCGGCAGGTTTGCCTTACAGACCGGCAGGTCTGAGACAGGATACCAGGTCTGAGATTGACCATCAGGTCTGAGGAGACGACCGCAGGTCTGAGACACTGAATCATTGCACCTCTGATCAGCCAATCAGATTCAAGGCAGTGAAATATGACCGTTGGCATATTTCACCTATAAAAGGAGGCAGTTGCAGAAGAGTAAATGTGGGACATTAAGAGACATCAAGCTAGATAAGTGAAGCGTTGAGAGCATTTACTACAAGTGATAAAGCTGTGTTATTCTAAGAAAGCCTAAGTGCTAGATTCTAAGTGTGTGTTACAATTTCGGTGTGAATTGTAAGAGTGTTATCGAGCAGGAAATAAGTCTCGATCGGATTGTACTTGTATTCCTTAGTGAATATCCTTCTCGCGGTTTCGAGAGGAAGGGGTGAAGTAGGAGTTTTATCTCCGAACATCCATAAAATCTGTTGTGTTATTTACTTTCTGCAGGCTTCATTATATAACCGACTAACTTAACCATACCGTTCCAAACCGACTCTACACTAACCATACCGAATATCCAGATTACCGAAACCGACCCACCATCTCCAAATCTTCATCATCCGAAACCGACCGTGCCTATCATACAAGCGTACCGCTTCAACCTGAAAGCAAACCTCTTCCGCGCTTGAACCTAGTTCAAGGGTTTGTGACAGGTTGTGTAGTATTGAAACCCCGGTGTTAATCTCTAACCGGATTAACCACCACCCTACGAGTGAGAACCGCTAACCGGTCCAACCCCCGGTCCACCAGCGGCGACCTAGATCCTAACAATTGGTATCAGAGCAGTTAGTTTCAATACTCAAGCAAACATGTATCAGGATAGGCCTCCAATGCTAGAAGGTGATGACTTTGCCAACTGGAAGGCACGCATGCACCTGCACCTAGTCACCTTGGATGATGAAATGGAATCCATTCTAACCGAAGGACCGATATTCATTGATAAAGATAGAAAAGAATGGACGGCTGAAGATAGGAGAAGGAACAATCTGGACAACCATGCAAGAAACCGGATCTCCAACAGCGTAGACAGAAACACATACTGCAAGATCAGAGATTGCAAAACTGCGAAGGAGACATGGAACACGGTCATCCAGATCTTTGAAGGAAATGAAAGAACAAGGGAGAACAAAATAATGATGGCCACACAGAAGTTCGAAAGCATCAAAATGAAACCAGGAGAAACTATGAAGGAATACAGTGACCGGTTCACTGGTGTGTTAGATGAACTAGCAACTCTGGGCAAGAAATATGAGAACAAAGAGGTAGTTATGAAGGCTTTGAGATCTCTTCCAAGTGTCTGGGATATAAAGACAATGGTAATGAGGGAGTCAAAGAGCCTACGAAAGATGAAACTATACGATGTATTCGAAGATCTCAAGGCATATGAGTTCGAAATGAATTCTAGAACCGAAGAGGAAGTCTCGGCCTCAACATCAACCAGAGCACTAATCACATCTACAGAACCTGCTGTACCTGCTCCTGTACCCACACCTGCACCGATACCGGTTCCTGCACCTGCACCTATCAGAACAGCCGAACAGTTTACTGAGGACGCCATGGCCATGCTCGCACAAAAGTTTGGGAGGTTCATGAAAAGGAGCCAACCGACAAACAACTACTATGGTGACAAATCCAATATAAGATGCTATAACTGTAACTGTTTGGGACACTTTAAGTGGGAATGCAGGAAACCAAGGAGGGATACCCAGAAACCGGACTATCAAAATGACAGAAACAATTATCAACAAGCCGGTGAAGGAAGTGAGGTACCGAAAGCACTGATAGCCAACGATGGAGGAAGTCTATGGGCTCGCAGTGACAGTGACGATGAACTCACGTGCCTCATGGCCAATGAGGAACAGGTATTTGACTCTCCCTGTGAGGAATTTACTAAAGATGAATTATACAATGCATTAAATGACATGGTAGAAGAATATAAGAACCTATTGACCATGTTACCTAAACACCTCAACATCAAGCCCGATCCCATAGTACCTATTCCAATAGAACCAGAGGTACCCATCATAACCGAACCGGAAGTCATACAACCTGATGATACCCACACCCTAGAAACCGAGTTAGATCCTAAGATCGAACAACCTAGTGAACCGACTAGAGAACTAACCGAGGAAGAGAATGCCCGATTTCAATATACGATGGCCGCCTATAAGAGATCTAGCGATATAGTAAAGGATATGAATAAACACTATAGGCATCCTCGTTGTAAGCGTGGTCTTGGATACACAGGAAATAGCTCTAAAGACCGAAAACCCATAGAGAAAGCAAGGCTTACAAAAGGAAACCTCCCCTTTATAAGATTTCTTAAGAGCACTTGTACAGCTGAAGAAGAGGAAACCGCATATTATAGGGAAGAGAAGCTAAAATACGATTATGTTGGCCCAACCGATTCATGGCTTGACCTTGAGAAAAGAAAAGCCGAAATTCTTAAATATAAGAAAGATTTCCCTGAACCACGTAGGTCAAACTACAGATCATCAAACCAAAGACCATCACCATTTAGGTCATCTGTAGGGAAACCGAAATACACCAGACCAAGTGTAAAAAGGACAGTTAAAACCCTAGCAAAGAAGACTGTCCGGTTTATTAAAGTTTGGGTACCTAAGGGACTAATCGCATGTGGACCCAAGTAAATGTGGGTACCAAACAGTTGTAAATATGTACATTTTGCAGGACCCAAAGAAACGACTAGGAAACTCTGAATGGTTCTTGGACAGCGGTTGCTCCAGGCACATGACCGGAAATAGCAATTTGCTAATCGACATCAGATCAGTAACCGGTGCTCTAATTACCTTCGGTGACAACTCAAAAGGTAAAACTGTGGGCAAGGGTAAGATTGTCCATGGTAATCTAACTATTGATAATGTACTTTTAGTTGAAAACCTACGTTTCAATCTACTTAGTATTAGTCAAATGTGTGACGCCGGTTACACGGTAGAATTCCTTAAACATGCATGCTTAGTTAAGGACTCTCAAGGTATTGTACTACTAACTGGAAATAGAATAGGCAACATCTATAAGGTAGATTGGAAAACAAGAATAGAATATCCTATATGTATGATAGATAAGACTGATCAAACCTGGCTATGGCATAAGAGACTAAACCATCTAAACATGAAAACCTTAAACTACATTCGCGGTAAAAAGCTAGTTGAAGGTATTCCTGATATAGTATTTAACCAGGATAAGGTCTGTTCAGCATGCCAGATGGGTAAACAAACTAGGTCATCTTTTAAGAGTAATGGAAATATTCAATCCAGCCGATGCCTAGATCTTCTTCACATGGATTTATTTGGACCGATTCAGGTCATTAGCCTAGGCGGTATGCTTTACACCATGGTAGTTATTGATGATTATTCTAGATATACATGGGTAATATTTCTACCATCTAAACGTGAAACTGTATCAAACCTGATCACACTTCTCAAGCGGTTGCAAAATGAAAAATCAACTCGCATCAACAGCATTCGAAGTGATCGAGGTACCGAATTCACTAATAGTACATTAAATGCATATCTTGATGAATCCGGCATTAGACACGAGTTGTCTAGTGCTAGGACTCCTCAACAAAATGGCCTGGCCGAGAGAAGAAACCGGACTCTCAAGGAAGCCGCACGGTCCATGATAGCCGACTCCGGCATTGCTCAGAAATATTGGGCTGAGGCTATCAACACTGCATGCCATACACAAAACCGGTCTCTGATAAACAGATTTCACAACAAAACACCATATGAGGTTTATTTTAACAGAGTTCCCAAACTCAAGTATCTCAGGATTTTCGGTTGCAAATGTTACATTCTTATAAATGGAAAAACCCAACTCACCGCTTTTGATGCAAAGACCGATACCGGCATTATGTTAGGATACTCGTCAGTAAGTAAAGCATATAGAGTATATAATAATAGAACTGCAACCATGGAGGAAACAATTCACGTTGTTTTCGATGAATCGGTTGAAAGCAATACTGCTTCATGCTTTGATCTACACAACAGACTGGAAAATAACGATATCCATTCTGATAGTGAAGATGAGACTCCGGTCTTCAGGCGGTTTGTCCATGACCAAATGGGTATCATTGATACCCAGCCGGATCAAGCTGTTCCACAACAGGAAGCTGACACTTCGGTCCAATCCGAGGGAGTCGGTCGGTCTGACAATCTCGGTCAACCTACCGACATGTCTAGCCTTGGTCAAGTTACCGGTAATTTGGTAGACATCCCTGAACTGAATCTCAGAAGAAACAGTAAACATCCTCCTGAGCAAATTATAGGTGACCCTTCAGAACCTGTTCGAACTAGGAGTCAACTTCTGGAAGGATATTTTAACTCAGCTTTCATATCCCAGATTGAACCGAAACGGATAGATGAAGCATTGTCAGATCCGGATTGGATCTTGGGAATGCAAGAAGAGCTAAACCAGTTCGAGAGTAGTAAAGTCTGGTACTTAATTCCCAGACCGAAAGATCAATCGGTCATAGGAACAAGATGGGTATTCAGAAACAAACTCAATGAGGACGATTTGGTCACGAGGAACAAAGCCAGATTAGTGGCTCAAGGTTACAAACAGGAAGAGGGCATTGACTTTGAAGAGTCATTTTCTCCTGTAGCCAGGATTGAAGCCATTAAGATTTTTCTTGCATTTGCTGCTTTCAAAAACTTCAAAGTCTTTCAAATGGATGTTAAAAGTGCATTTTCTGAACGGTGATCTACGTGAAGAAGTGTACGTTGAACAGCCACCCGGCTTCAAAAATGCTGCATTTCCAAACCATGTATACCGGCTGAACAAAGCTTTATACGGTCTAAAGCAAGCACCTAGGGCCTGGTATGATACGCTAACCGCATTTTTATTAGAGCATGATTTCACCATCGGTTCAGTGGATAAGACATTGTTTAAGTTTGAAAAGAAGGAACATATCCTACTTGTTCAAATCTATGTAGATGATATTATTTTCGGTTCCACCGATCCAAAGCTTTGTGACAAGTTCTCAAAAATGATGACTGACAAATTTGAAATGAGTATGATGGGAGAATTAAGTTTCTTCCTAGGTCTTCAGGTTAAACAACTCAAGGAAGGAACATTCATCAGTCAACCTAAATATACCAAGGAGCTGCTAAAGAAATTCGGTATGGACACATGCTCTTCGGCGGCTACTCCAATGAGCTCATCAGTTAAGCTGGACAGAGATGATGAAGGCCAATCAGTAGATCAGATTGCATACCGGGGCATGATCGGTTCCCTATTGTATCTGACAGCAAGTAGACCGGACATCCTGTTTGCAGTTGGTGTGTGTGGAAGATTCCAAGCAAATCCAAAGCAATCCCATTACACAGCCGCAAAGAGGATACTGAAGTATCTAAAAGGCACTCCTGATGTCGGTCTGTGGTACCCAAAAGACTCATCCTTTAATCTAACAAGCTACTCATACGCAGATTATGCAGGATGCAAGATCGACAGGAAAAGCACTAGTGGAACATGTCAGTTCCTAGGTGACCGACTGGTGTCATGGCACAGCAAGAAACAGACATCGGTGGCTACATCAACCGCGGAGGCTGAATACTTGGCGGCCGGAAGTTGCTGTTCTCAACTCCTCTGGATCCAACAGCAGCTGAAGGACTTCGGTATCACAGCCGAAGAGTCACCGATTTTCTGTGACAACACAAGTGCCATTGCGATTACCTACAACCCGGTTCTCCACTCCAGAACCAAGCACATCGACATAAGGCATCATTTCATCCGAGAGCATGTCACGCTGAAGCATATCCGGCTGGAATACGTACCGACCGATCAACAAGTAGCCGATATCTTCACGAAGCCGCTGCAGGAAGCTAAGTTTTCTCAATTCAGGCTTACTCTCGGCTTAACCGACATTAGCCAAATCCTTCCAAAGGATGCTTAAAGGGAAACCGGTTCAAGCAGACAAACCGGTAACTCTTCCTAAGATGTCGAACTTCGAATCTTCGGGGTGTCTGTGGAAGAACCGCCCAGTCTATCAGATAGAGTAAACCGACCGGCTACTTGGTGCATGCACCAAATAACCGCATCGGGATGAACAACTGATACCTGACCGGTTCGGAAGCAGATTACCCTAGATTATTTGAACTTCAAACAAAAGAGGAATAGTTATAAGAGGTTAAGGATATCTGCTCTGCATCATTACCCTTCCAAGTAACATGGTCGCGCCTAAAAAGACGTGAAGATCTTTTGATATCTTTCACGGTTCAGGCCTATGACCGACACCTAGACTGCAAGCTTGCCTATTTCATGCAAAATCTCTTATCCTGCAGTTAATACATGTCATCCCATTTAATGCCTGGACAATAGGTTAGCCCCTAAACTAGTATTTAAGTGAAGCAAACGCTCACCTCAACACTCACAAGTCACAAGAACATCCTCTCACTAAGGCAACCTAACCATGTCTCAATTTCCAAACATCCTCCAAGTCGATTTTGAATCCTGTTCTGGTACCGAACACTATAAGGTGTATCGGATGATCAAGAAACTGGAAGATACTGGCCTCCAGTACTTTCTGGATGACAAGCAAACCATCTACCCTGAATCCGTCTTGGAATTTTACTATAACGCCAGGGTATTCCGGGGCACACCCCACTTTGATACCCACATCCAATCAAAGGTTGGGGGTATAATCTTCGACTTCACCGAGCAGGACTTTGCTCGGTGCTTCGGTCTGCCTAAGCAAGGGATCACAGACCTCAACCCCCCGGCCGACATTAAGGCTGAGGTCTCCCTCTCCTTTGCCCGGTCGGATGAGCCTGTTGATGATCATGGCTCTAAGTCTCTCTTGAGGGCTGAGTATCAGCTCCTCAACGATGTAATAGGAAGGGGCATCTTTGGAAGAGATGTCACCAACACCTATTGCACGGCGAATTTCAACATGATGGCGGCCATCATCACCAGCACGCCGGTCAACTGGTCCCGGGTGCTATTCGACACCCTAATCTGGATGGTTAACATCCGGTCGGTTGGTCTTATTCCCCAAATAAGCACCCTTATGGTGGAACTTGGTGTCCCAACCTGTCCTGGCGAGGGCTTGAACCAGGCTCAGGTGTTAACCAGAGAGACGACCGATTCTTTCTATAATCGGTTTGAAAGAGAATGGAGGAGGAGAAACTTCAATCCCCCTCGTGATGTTAATTCCCGCGCTCGCTAAGTCACTCCTTCTTGCATCCGGTCGTTTTGCAGCATGTACCGGATGTATCATTAACCAACTCAAATTTGATCATATCGGCTTCATCCATGTCTACTTCGGTTTTATTTGTGTTTTTCTTAACTTCATCATTTCTGTATGTCATTTTCGGCATTATCTCTACCATTTTCGGTTTCTATCTAATCAATATCGGTTATGTGTTAAATGCATTTAATGAGATAATCTCCATTAATGAGATAACTCTCAACCACCCGCACATTTAATTTCCAACTAATCTGGTCACTTCTCAACTAACACTTACCTCGAGCCTCGCAATCTGCCGCTTCCCCATGCATCTTGAAAAGGGAAAGATTCTCTTCCTTAATAAAACAAAACTGACCATCAATGCTCAGATTTTCCCTCCAAAACCGATCCTATATAAGGAGCCATCCTCCTCTCATTTTATCACATCCGAAAGTACAAAATCACTTGTATTCCTCTTGAATCTCTCTCTCTCAATACCATAATCATGCCGAGCCGAACTTTGGGAAACTTTCTAAGCGTCGATTTCAACTCATGCATGGCAGAATGGGACTATGATCATCCAAAGAAAAACATGTTTGAATGCCTCATTGATACCGGCCTTGAAACCTTCCTCGAGGAATCCGGTCCTGTACTGATTGAGGATGTCAAGGCATTCTTAAGAAGTGCATGCATCAGGGGAGACTACATTGTCTCTACGGTAAGGGACCACACCTTCTGGCTTGATGAAGCCGAATTTGCCACCCTTCTCAATCTGCCCAAAGAAGGGTTCTCTGATTTCCCGACTATGGAGGGACTTGATGCATTCTACTATGGATTACTCTGCTCTGCAACCCTTGATCCGGTGGAAACCTATGGGTTAAAAACCCGCCTCTGTCGTAGTGCTCAGCTCCTTCTTGAGATTGTCACTCGGTCCATTCTGTGTCAATCCCCAAATCAGCGGTATTCACAGAACACCTACAATATCATGACCCACATCTTCCACAAAACGACCATCAATTGGTCAGCGGTCCTCTTTCAAAACTTGAAGAACATGGTGCTGACCAAGAAAGGTCTCGGTTATGCACCTCACATCAGCAAGTTGATCCTCAAGTACCGGCCAGAATTTGGACCGGGTACACCGGCTTCCCCCTCAAACATTCTTGATGCAGATGCGGTGGAAGAGAAGTTTTCCAGAATGGTGCTTACTTTTTAAATGCCTATCTTTCGTATCATTCTATCGGCTTTCTCTCTGTACTGTCTCTCGAATAAAATATCGTTTTAGTTTCAATGACCGTCTCTCTTTACTCTTTGCACATTTATCTAAGTAACCGGTTCACATCTTAAAATAAACTCGTTCGTATCCGGTATCATAAAATCTGATTAAAAACCGTTAACACTCTGATCAATCAAAATGTCTGTCTAGACTTAGAAACCGCTCAATCATTCGGTCTCAAAGAAAGGAATGCGTCATCCATGACATAGGCAAATGGTTTTGGAGGGAAATCTCCCGCTCAAAGTTGCCGCCCACCTTTTCACACTTAACCGCCCATAGTTTGGCGCACTTTCATCTTGGAGGGAAAATTCCCGCCCATTCATGATGGGACGGTTGGGCTTCCAAACCGTGCCTATAAAAGGGGCCTTCGGTCACTTTTCTTTCATTCTCACGCGATTCACTTTCTCTCTCTAAGCTTCCTAAACTCTCTGAAGTCGTTTTCTCTCATTCTCAAACTCTTTAACATGGGTCGTGATTCGGCGTTGTTCAAACTCTACTCTCTAGTAGATTTCGAGGAGATCCGGCAGAATGGGACGACCGAGGCGAAGGAAGTTATTGACCGGCTGATTAAAACCGGTCTGGGATATTTCCTCGACGGTCCTCATATTATATACAAGGAAGCGGTCGTAGAATTCTTCGATACCGCAATCATCTCCTACGACAGAATCATTGCAATGGTTTGCGGTTCCCACATCGAGCTCACCGAAGATTTGGTGGCCGAAAGCCTGCGCCTTCCAAGAACCGGTCAGGATGCAACGGCAGAAATAGACCCGGAAATCTTTGAGACAGCTTGCCACGCTCTGTCAGCATCTAAAGAGCCAATCGCAACATCCGGAAGTAAGCAAATGCTGAGGCCGGAGTTAATCCCGGCATGTGACATCTTCGCCAGGGCGATACTGGCAAGGGGAGGAAACTTCAGCAACCTCACCAAAGACAAAATCAAGATGATAATCGGTCTGTTGGAAGGAAAGGAGGTCAACTGGGCAAGATCAGTGTTCGGCAACCTCATGGACATGGTGAGACCGGATTCAACCCGGTCGTGGGGATATGCCGTGCCCCTCGGTAAGATATTCCTCCACTTAAAAATCAATCTCGGTCCCGGCACCGTTCTCTCCAAACGATGCCTCATTAGATCAAGGCAGTTCCTTGAAAGAATGCAGCCGGCCTCCAGTGCCACAGGTGGCCGAAAGAAGAAAGCCGCGAAGAAAGATGCCCCGGCCAAAGCAAAGACCGGAGGAAAGGGGAAAGAAAAGATAACCTTCGCAGACCCACCGCAACAAACAGAAGATGAGGAATGGGCCTCTGAGCATACCGAAACAGAAGGGACCGATAATAGAACGGTCAATGACGATAGTCAGTCGGTTTGGGGCCTAGAGGATGCCGAACCAAACAACAATCCTGAGACCACCGAGGGTGAAGAAGGGATTGGTGAAGAAGCCGATGATAAAGGCTACAACCCGGAGAGGGAGGAGGCCGACGAAGCAGAGGCCGATAGATTAGTCCAGAAAATTATTCAGGGCATTAACTAGCGAGCCGACGACGTTGAACATTTATTTCTGGAGTGGCATGAGAACCGGTTCAGTACAACATATAGAGAAATGCTACCGGACCTCTCGGGAAAAGAATGCTACGACAGATTGGAGGAAGTGGAGAACCTGATGTTGAGCCTCACAAAATCCAACACAATTCAAGAGGTAGAGAGCCGAACTTGTCTCTTGTTACCGAGGTTCAAACTTCGAAATCTAAGAAAGCGCATCCGGAGAATTAAGAAAGAATTCTACGAGACTGGATCGGTGGATACCGTAGCACCGCGGGTGTTGACAACGCTTGCAAAAGTCAAAATAGAATTACTTCAAGAAATCGAGCGGCTGGAAACAATATGCAGCCGAATGCAAGTACCGGTTTACACTACTCCGGTAATCGACAGGTTCCCAGCTAACTGTCCAACACCTCCAAGGGAGGTTGAGGTACCGATTTCAGAGATTGAGACACCGATCTTGGAGGTTGAGGTTCCAAACTTGGAAGTTGAGGTACCGAACTTAGAGGATGCGGCACAATTAGAACCTCCAAATGAAGAGGATGCACCGTTAAATCTCGATGAAAGAGCCGATCCTGATCCCACCGTGCACACGCCTCCCTCACCACCGGAAGTCACCGCTTCAGTCCCTCCTAAAGAATGGATTGATGACCGACTTCAAAAGTTTGAAGCATCAGTTTCGGAGTGGGTTGAGGACCGACTTCAGCAGCTTGACGCATCCTTATCAGAACGGATCGATGACCGCGTTCAAGAACACGACGTGTCCAAGTTTCAACCGTTCAAGGATAGATGCAACAACATAATTGATTCGGCCCTGTAGTTCACCGACGTGACAAAGCAGCTTCTGGATCAACATCAAGCACGCCTGGCAGAACTCAGCACCGGACTGTGGGAAGAGGCCGGTGAGCGCGAAAAATGTGTTCAGCGAACCGCAACTCTGGAGGATGTGACCTCCAACTTAAAGAAGGATTTCGAACGGGTCGACACGACAATCGACCGGGTCTCAGTACTGGAAAAGACAAACGAGACTCTCGTGGCCGAAGTAAAGGCCCTTACCGAACAGGTGGCCGAAATTCTAAAGGCTAAGGAGAATGCAGATGCCGCGGCTATAGAGGCTGATGCTCTAGTGGCTAAAAGGGTCCAGGATGCGCTGGACGCCGAAGCTAGCAAAAATAAAGAGGCGCCTCAACTAACCGAAGCAGAATTGGAAGCCGAAAGAATAAAAAGAGCCGAGGTCTTATATCCAGGGTATGCTGAGAAAGTGGCCAGTCAGGCTGCGGAGGATGCCGCACGACTGGAAAGAGAATCACGAAGGCTGGAGGGCTACGCAACGGAAAACGAGAAGAATAAGAAGGCGGCCGCCTCCGCTTCCGCACCGAAGAAGAGACAGAGGCAGGCTCCTAAGAGAGTTCGGATAGTCGAGATGCTCAATGAAATCTCTGACCCGGTTACTACGGGTACTTCGCAGCAAGCCGACCTAGTCGAGGACGAAGTTGAGGAACAACTGCGGTCCCGGTCTAAAAGACAACGATCCTCCCAACAGACCAGGCAGCCGCAACCGAAGAAAAAGAAGAGTGCCTATGACTTCACAGACTCTGAATAGGGACTATCCTTCTTTTTCTTATTTGCCTTAGTATTTCTATATGCTTTGTCTTTTCCGGTCACCTATAAATATATATAAAGTTATTTTTGAATCCGGCATTATTTTGCATTTCTACTTAGTTTTGATAATTTTAAATAAAATAATAAAAAAGGGAGAAATTGTTAGATAAAAGATAAAGACTCTTCGAAAACTTCTCTCTCCAAATTTTTCGAAAAAATTCTCTAAGTCTTTTTCAAAAAACCGGACAAACAAAACAACCGGCCTACGGTTGCAAACTTACATGATTTTGATAATTTTAAATAAAATAATCAAAAAGGGAGAAATTGTTAGATAAATTCAGACCGGTTCAAATAAACCTAACTTAAACAAACCTTCCATGCAGGAACAAGGAACCGGACCGGATGAACAAGAAAACCAACTAAAGAAACCGAAACGGTCAAGCTACCAAACCGATCAAGAGTATTCGGAACGTGACCGCACAAAGGAAGGATCGGCCAAAGCTTAAAACCAGATTCATCAAACAGCCGATCATCCATAAGAGAGATAACCGGAAGAAGTCCGGTCACTTCACTACCAAAAGACATTCGGCCAAGTCAAGCGGCCGACCAGTACAAGAAGACAATTTGGGTATCTGTTGAGAATGATACCAAAGGAACAGACTGAATACTTCCATATCCATGCAAGTCTGAGGAAAGACTGTAGGCTACAGAAAACAGTACTACTGAATCCTTCTACTTCGGGATAAGCCAGAAAGGAAATATTCAAAGTACAGACAACTGTCCAAAGAGACAGTATCTACATTAAGTAAAAGACAAACCCGGCAGGTTTGCCTTACAGACCGGCAGGTCTGAGATTGACCATCAGGTCTGAGGAGACGACCGCAGGTCTGAGACACTGAATCACTGCACCTCTGATCAGCCAATCAGATTCAAGGCAGTGAAATATGACCGTTGGCATATTTCACCTATAAAAGGAGGCAGTTGCAGAAGAGTAAATGTGGGACATTAAGAGACATCAAGCTAGATAAGTGAAGCGTTGAGAGCATTTACTACAAGTGATAAAGCTGTGTTATTCTAAGAAAGCCTAAGTGCTAGATTCTAAGTGTGTGTTACAATTTCGGTGTGAATTGTAAGAGTGTTATCGAGCAGGAAATAAGTCTCGATCGGATTGTACTTGTATTCCTTAGTGAATATCCTTCTCGCGGTTTCGAGAGGAAGGGGTGACGTAGGAGTTTTATCTCCGAACATCCATAAAATTTGTTGTGTTATTTACTTTCTGCAGGCTTTATTATATAACCGACTAACTTAACCATACCGTTCCAAACCGACTCTACACTAACCATACCGAATATCCAGATTACCGAAACCGACCCACCATCTCCAAATCTTCATCATCCGAAACCGACCGTGCCTATCATACAAGCGTACCGCTTCAACCTGAAAGCAAACCTCTTCCGCGCTTGAACCTAGTTCAAGGGTTTGTGACAGGTTGTGTAGTATTGAAACCCCGGTGTTAATCTCTAACCGGATTAACCACCACCCTACGAGTGAGAACCGCTAACCGGTCCAACCCCCAGTCCACCAACGGCGACCTAGATCCTAACAGATTTGCATGAACTTAAAGATTGTTTCTAGGGACTGGATCCATTCCTCAGCAACCATGGGATCAGTGCTTCCCTTGAACTCAGCTGGTTTGAAGCCCATGAATTGCTTATATATCGGCTGTTGTCCTCTATCAGTATTGTTGTTGCTCTCTTGGTTGTTATTATTGTTCATATTGGCATGAAATATTTCTCGCATTTGCTCACATTGGATTCGATTCTGATCCCAATGCCTCTATCAGCCCTATTAAAACATCCTCCCTAACTGGTTCGTCTGAAGAAGTAGCGGCATTTACCCTAGACCCTCTTCTCATGGCTCTAATAGAAATAAAACTACATCTTAATATCAACTTATCATTTTATAAGAATGCATAAGCTGGGTTACTGCCCTATCTCATTATTGTATTGGCAGTACTTATTTAATTATAATAATAACAATTTTATGATGCAAGTTATCAAATAACTTACAGGCTTTGAAGAAGAGCTCTTAGAGGTGCAATAGCAGGTGCATGAGTGTGGGAGTACAAAGGATTGAGACCATTGCTCTGATACCAATTGAAACGTCCCTAAATCTAAATTATAGGTCTAGCATAAAGATGATGGAACCTAAGCATGCTTGAACATATAAAATACTAGAAACTGTCACATAAGCGGAAGCTAAAAGGTGGATTCATTATTTTAAAGACATGTTTTAAAACATAGGCACTTGATGTCAAAAGATACCATAAAACATTCTGTTCTTACTACAAAAAGGTCCAGCAGTTTAGAAACATTACAAGTACTTAGTCTGTTTTAAAACAAAATGCAGTCATTCAGTAAGAGTTCGCAAATACACCAAAAATAATCAGCTAGGCTCCCTCCTTCCACCCTCAATTCTGCTAGTTACTGTCACTCCAAGGATTCTTTCCAGCTGTTATATAAAATCTAAGGAGGAGTACCTACACCACACAAGATGCATGTGAGATGTAAATGAATTTAATCAAGGTGAATGTACAGTCATAGCTTGAGCACATGAATTGACCCTAAACCATTCAGAGCTGATCCTGAAGGGAATGATCCGTGACTTTTTGAGCACATGATTGGAAGGGTACTCTACGGAGTCCATCTTAAAGCCCACATTCCTGTTTTGGACACATGTCTGTGTGGGTAGATGTTCTGGGAGCTCCGTCAATTCTTTATATTATTTCACCATGATTATAAAAGCAAAATATGTTTTGTAAAACAGAACCATACAAGGAAAACTAGATCAACCTTTGTAAACAAGGAACATGCAAGGTAGAATCATATTATTATTTTGGAAAATTATGATATAAATCCATAAAAATGTCTCATACTTTGAAAGAAATATGATCAACCCTTTATATCATAAAAATCATGCCCATGCAAATACAAATCAAGCTTTAAGAACAACATTTATCAGTTATAGAAAATACATGAATAATATTGCATGTGTGGGTTTCTAAAGTAGATTTTAAGAAAGATACTTCAAGGGCTCTAAGATTTGCTATTCTTCCAAGTCTTATAAGTTTTGTTGGCTCTATTTTCGTTTTAGAGAGAGAAAATGGCATCACCAAGAGAATAAATTAATAATGAGCTTTATATAGCCCAAGTCCCGGTGGGTTGGGTTGGACAAGTGTCACCAGATCCTAAATAAAAGGCATGTGTCTATATATTTTTGACATTTGGCTGATGCATGTGCTATTGCATGGGTTGTTTGAATAAAACCATGGGTTTCTTAACAAAACTATTGGTTGTTTAAATAAACCATGAGCTGGAATTTAAAACCATGGGTAGTTTAAATAAACTTATGGGTTGTTTAATTAAAACCATAGGAAGTTACTTAAACTATGGGCAAGAGTCAAATAATGAACAGGACTTGTCCAAATGAGTCATGGGTCTCGGTCTAACGCAAAATTCTCGGGCTAAGGCAAGATTCTCGGTCCTAAGTCAATATTATGGGTCTTAAGATAATATTTTGGATCTTAAGATAATATTATGGGTCTTAAAATAACATTCTGGGTCCTAAGACAACACATTCTAGGCCTTAAAGAAAATGTCTCGGTCTTAAATCAAATGCCACGGTCCTAAGGCATCTGTCTCGGTCCCATGTCTTGGATTTTCTAGAATCCTATTTCTTCGGTCGTGAGTACAATTATACTAACTCTTTGGCCTTGGCCCGGACCGAAGAACCTCGGTCCTAAAGTGATTTTTGGGTGTCACAGTATGATTTGAAGGAAATATGTCATTTAATTTAATGTGTAATGACTAAACCTAGATAGGACAATTAACGGTGATAATTTAATCTGATTATGTTAGGAGTTGTAGTGCTTTGCTAGATGCCAACTACGATTAATGGGGTTAAACCCTTAGCTATTATAATTGGGTCCTATGAGGTCACACACTTAGAGTTGACAAAATAAATTAATGAAAATGAAATCTAATTATTAATAATAAATTAGTATTATTAATAATTAGAAATAATATTTTATTTATGAAATAAAATAATTAACCATGGTAAATTGATTAGGAAAATGTGATATATCAAATTAATATAATGATTTGAAATAGATTTTATTTAGGAAATAAAACGTTTATCATAAATATTAATTGTAAAATGGAGGAATACCAAAAGATGGTCTTTTGGTTTTCTTTTGCCTTGACTTTTTAATTTAACAGCTTAAAATAGGGATCTAGCAGATAGTGAATATGTGATTGAAAAACTCAGTTTTTCCCATAAGCAATTAGATTGCTTTTGTTGTTCTTTTGTCCTAGTAGTCGAAGTCAACTAAATCTTGATGAGCTTGTGTGGACCAAATAGAGGAGCAACACGTAGGGCCCTCATCTTTTATACTACAAGATATATCGAATTCACGCATCAAATGTATCACCTTTTCGATAATACTTTTAATCGTTAAATGCATGAACATCCTGAATAAATGTTAAGATGGGATCTTATTTTCCGGAACATACATCTAATGAATGTTATCAATGGTATTAGAGTCATGTTACAACATAAACCGATTGAATAAATTAATCGTTAATTTTGATGCAATAATTTTTTGAAGATCTTGTTAGTCTTTTAGTTTGCTAGAAAATTTGACATGAACAAACGTAAAATTAAAATAAATATTTTAAGATTAGATAATATAAATATTTGAATAAAATAAATATGATTTATGTTACTATTTCTTAAGAGTTAAGAAATATTAAAGATTAAAATAAATGTGATTTATGTTACTATTTTTTAAGAGTTAAGAAATATTAAAGATTAAAATAAATATGATTTATTTAATACATTTTTTTTTTGCAATTGTTTTATAATATATTTTATAATTAGATTATAATATATAATTTTAATTCAATTTATGAACTTTAAGTTCAAGGATGGAGATCCATGAAAGATTTTTTTTTTAATAAAAGACAACAAAATATTAGTTCATAAAGAATATTTGGGCAATGCCTTTCCGTGTCATAACCCATGTTGTTTATGGTTTTTTGGTTGAATGGGTTTCGTAAAAGCGATGGTGTACTTCCTCAACCTTATACTCATGAGGGTGAATCTATACGGGGATTCATAAACCTTGATATAGTTGTACCCAACAAGAGACCAAAATAAATTTTTGAATCTTGAGGCATGAAGATGATTCTGACATTGGATGTGAATTATCAACCAAGAATTATAAAAGGAATGTTTATAATTAGTAAATTGTTACTTACCTTAAACACACAAGTCCTAAGGCAATGCAAAAGTATGTTGGGCTTGTATGTGATGGGATTTTGGAATCATTTTATTCATAAGAAACAATTATAACTTGAATAAAATGTGAAATCGTATATATTAAATTGTTTAATCACAAATATTTATAAAAAAAAAAATTTATTGACTAATTTGTATATCTATCACATAATGTAGATAATGATAAACGATAATTTTAAGTTCTCTCTACGCTCAATTGTTGAGAAAAACAAGCTCAATGGAATGAACTTCCTTGATTGGGAAAGGAATGTGAGAATCATTCTAAGGTCTGAGGGACGTGAGGACGCCCTTGCAACCCCTATCCCTATGGTGACAGAAACCTCATCTGATGAGGAGAAGGCAAACACAATTCGGTTGAAAACGAAGCATTGGCTGTCACTTGCTTAATGCTTTCCATAATGGAACCTGAATTGCAAAAGAGGTTTTTGTATTCTGATGTCTATACCATCATAAGTGAACTGAAAACATTATTTCAAGAACATGCAAGGATAGAACGATATGCGACTCACAAGGCTATAATTGATAGAAAGCTTGTGAAGGGAAACCCTATGAGTCCTCATGTAAATAGTCTTACTGAACTATTCAAGAGGATGAAAATTTGGGAACCCCATATGACCAAGAGTTGGCCACTGATATTGTTCTTAGATCCTTACATGATGGTCTTACACCATTTAGAATGCAATACCATATGAATGGTCTAAAGCATGATTTGAATGAGCTCCATAACTTGCTTAAAAGTGCTGAAGGCAATATAATTGATGACAAGAGGAAGGAAGTTCTGAATATCAACAATGGGAGGGGTTTTAAGAAGGTGGTCAAGAAAAGGAATAATAACCAAAGGAAAGACAAACAAGTTGTCATACCCAATGGTGGTGGGAAGCTAAGAGTAGCCTTTGATCATGATTGTTTTTTATGCAAAGCCAAGGAACACTACAAAAGAAACTATCCTAAGTACCTAGAAGAAATAAAGAATGGGACTGTGAGTTCTGCTTCAGGTATTTATGTTATTGAAATTATGACAACCAATGTTCTCACATTAAATGATGGTCCCACTTGGGTTTTGATACTGCATGTGGTGTTTAAATTATTTCAAATATGTAGGGACTAAGAAATAGGAGACATGTGAAGAAAAGGGAGATAGACCTGCGTGTTGGAAATGGAGCAAATGTTGTTGCTCTTACCGTAGGAGTTTATAGTCTATCTTTACCTTCTGGTTTAGTATTTAAACTGAATAATTGTTATTATGTTCCTTGCATTACTAAGAACCTTATTTCGGTTGTTGTATTACATTCTGATTGTTTTGAATTTAGCATTCAAAATGAGAGTTTTTCTATTTTTAAGAATGATATTTTCTATGCGACTGCACAAATGAGTAATGAGATCTTCATTTTGGATCTCAAATTAGAATTATATAACATAAATAAAAAAAAGCGAAAGTTAAATAATTTGAGTGAAGCCTACCTATGGCATTGTCGATTGGGTGACATCAGTGTTAATCGCATGAAGAATCTCAATAAAGATAGACTTCTTAATGACATGAATTATGAATCCATTGTTGCATGTGAATCGTGCCTAATGGGAAAAATGACAAGGTCACCTTTCAAAGGAAAGTTTAAAAGGGCTACTGAACTACTAGGCATAATACATATTGATGTATGGTGACCGATGAGCACAAAAGCTAGAGGTGGCTATAGATACTTCATCACATTTATTGATGACATGAGTAGATATGGATATTTTTACCTCATGTCACATAAATCGGAGTCCTTTGAAAAATTCAAGGAATTTCAAAATGAAGTAGAGACTCAATGTGACAAGAAAATAAAAGTACTTCGATCTAATTGTGGTGGTGAGTATTTGAGCAACGAATTTGATCATTATTTGAAAAACGGTGGTATTGTAACACAATTGTCAACCCTAGGAACACCACAACTTAATGGTGTGTCTTAAAGGAGAAACGAGACTTTGTTAGACATGGTTCGATCAATGATGAGTTTTGTTAATCTTCTAGTATCCTTCTGGAGATATGCCCTCACTACCGCTGTACTAACACTAAACAGGACTCCATCAAAAACTGTAGACAAAACTCCATATGAGATATGGACTGGAAAAGTTCCAAAGCTATCTTTTTTGAAAATATGGGGTTGCGAAGCTTATGTAAAACGTTCACAAACAGATAAACTTGCCCCAAAATCAAATAAATATTTCTTTATAGAATATCCAAAAGGGAGTTTCGGATATTACTTCTACAATCTAAATGAGCAAAAGGTTTTTGTTGCAAGGGATAGTGTCTTTTTGGAAAGAGAGTTTCTTTCCAACAAGTCAAGTGGGAGAAATATTCATCTTGAAACAGTTCAAGATGATGAACAACAACAAACTCAACAACAAGATGATTCTGATAATATCAATGATGATATGATTACTTTTGATGGCATAGGACCTCAGATCATCCAAGAACCAGAACAAGAGGATCAGCAAATTGTTGTGGATTACATTCCGGATTCAATTGTTGAACAAGTTGAACCCAATCGTAGATCGGAAAGGAAAAAGTTTATGCCAAGACGTTACAATGATTTTATTTAAATGTAAGTCTTGATGTCCTTATGTTAGAATATAACGAGCCTTCTACCTATAATCAAGCATTGATGGGTCCAGACTCCAATAAATGGCTTGAAGCCATAAGGTCAGAAATGGATTCGATGTTTGAAAATCAAGTATGAGACTTGATAGATTTTGCCAAATGGGATTAAACCCATAGAAAGCAAATGGATTTTTAAACTTAAAAATGACAAAAATGGAAATGTATATATTTACAAGGAAAGATTAGTTGCCAAAGGTTTTAGACAAATTCATGGTATTGACTATGATGAGACATTTTCACCAATTGTTATGATTAGATCCAATAGGATAATACTAGCTATTGTTGCATATTATGACTATGAGATATGGAAAATATATGTCAAAACAACTTTTATAACTAGTTTTTTAGAAGAGGATGTGTACATGACACTAGGGCTGCAAATGAGTCAAGCTACTCGTGAGCTGCTCGCGAGCCGCTCGATCAAAGCTCGGCTTGAGCTTGACTTTGATTGAGTTTGAGTCGAGCTCGAGCCGGCTCGTTTAATATTCGAGCCGAACTCGAGCTCATATAATGCTCGCTCGATGGCTTGTCGAGCTTTTTCGAGCCTGATAATATATAATATATTTATTTAATATAAAAAAAACTTAAAATTTAAAACAATTTTTTTTCTTTTCTCTCTATTTTCAAAGCCCATATAGAAGGCCCATAATCCACATTATTATATTATATTGTCATAAAACAAAACCCTAGAATCTAATGTATCAATCATAAGTGACTTTTCATCTCTTTTTCTTCTTCTTTCTTACGTCTTCACATTTTCTTCTTCTTACTCTATCTTCACCATCTCTTCTTCCTTCTTCTTCTTTCTTCTTCACTATTTCTTCTTATTTCGTCTTCATCATTACTTTCACTCATTCATAATAGGTTAATACATTTTTTATGTTATCTCTTATCTACACTATTTCTCTCATTCATTCACAAGAAACCTACAGGTAAATTAAAATATATTTTCATTTCTACTCTAGCTATTGCTCATACTTTTAAATAACTTTGATTTTTTTTTTGTATTGTGAGAAATTTGTGCTTATATAGATCGTTCATAGATCTATATGGAAAAACACTATTATATATATTAATCGTTCATAGATCTATATGGAAAAACACTATTATATATATTAATCGTTCATAGATCTATATGGAAAAACACTATTATATATATTAATCGGTTCATAGATCTATATAGAAAAATACTTTTAATATATATTGTTCATAGATCTATATAGAAAAATACTTTTAATATATATTGTTCATAGATCTATATAAAAAAATATTTTAATATATATTATTCATAGATCTATATAGAAAACAATATTATATTATATATAATATTGAAAAAGATAAAAAAATATTAGTATATTATATATAATAAAAGATAAAAAAATATTAGTTTATATTTTGTATATATTATGAAGAGATAAAAAAGGTTAGTATATATTATATATATGTTGAGAGAAAAAATGAATTTAATATATTGTAATATATAAATAAATTAATAGATTCTTGCTATAAATAAGTTAATAAATTCTTGTTATATTTGTACCCAAATAATTTAATTATAAATAATAATATTTAATAAAAAATAGGTTGATTTTGTTTTTGTTCGTGTCTACCCTTAAACCTTAAAGTAAGTCAAATTTTAACATGTGTTTTTTTATATTAATTATTTTTAAGCTTAAATGCAGGTAGGTGTATTTGTGCTATGCTTGAAGAACGTGACTTAAAAAATATTAATATATTGAATGTTAAACAATTTATATAGTATTGTACTTTAATTTTAGAATTTTATATTTTAGAATTTTGACTAATAATTGTGGTTGAATGCTTTTTGAATTATCATGGTTTTGGAATTTTAAATAGTTATGATTTTTTCATATTTTCAATTTTAAATATCATGTTTTAAATTTTGAATATGTATGAAAGTTTGATATTTTATTTTGAAAATAAATTTTAGTTTGAGTTCGAGCTTGAATTCGAGCTCGAGCTTGAGTTTGAGCTCGAACTCGATCTTAAATTCGAGCTTGAGTTCGAGCTTTTCGAGTCGAACCGAGCTTATAGGTAAATAGTCGAGTCGAGCTCGAGCTTAAATTTATAAACTCGTTCGAGCTCGAGTTCGAGTCGAGCTAATAAATACTAAATCGAGTCGAGCTCGAGCTCAAGCAAATTCGAGCTCGACTCGGCTCATTTGCAGCCCTACATGACACAACCTGAAGGTTTTGAAGATCCAAAATATGCTAGGAAAGTATGCAAGCTTAAGAAGTCTATTTATGGACTTAAGCAAGCATCCAGGAGTTGGAACTTTCGATTTGATGAAATGATCAAAGAATTTGAATTCATTAGATGCGAAGAAGATCCTTGTGTTTACAAGAAGTTCAATGGGAGTAAAGTAGCATTCTTAGTTCTGTATGTGGATGACATACTTCTTATTGGGAATGACATTTCGATACTAGAGTCCGTTAAAGAATGGCTAACGAAATGTTTCTCAATGAAAGACTTAGGAAATGTCGAGTACTTGGAATCAAGATCTATAGAGATAGATCTAAAAGGCTATATGGATTAAGTCAAGGAACTTATATTGATAAGATTCTTGTAAGATTAAAGATGCAAGATTCTAAGAAGGGGTATTTACCCATTAAACATGGTGTATATCTTAGGAAGACGCAATGTCTTAATACACCTGCTGAGCTTGAGAAAATTACCAAGATTCCATATGTTTCTACTATAGGATCTATCATGTATGTCATGATAAGTACACGTCCATATGTTGTATATGCTTTGAGAATATGTAGCAGATACCAATCAAATCATGGAGAAGTACACTGGATTGCAGTTAAGAATATCCTAAAGTACTTAAGAAGGATCAAGGATGATTTCTTAGTATATGGGGGAGATGAGAAATTAATTGTGCAATAATATACTAATGTGAGCTTTCAGACTGACCGGGATGGCTTTGAGTCACAATTCGGTTATGTCTTTATCCTTAATGGAGGAGTTGTGAGCTGGAAGAGCTCTAAGCAGGTTACAGTAGCATATTCCACAATAGAAGCTAAGTACATTGCTTCTAGTGAAGCAGCAAAGGAGGCCGTTTGGATAAGGAAGTTCCTTGATGAACTCGGTGTTGTTCATAGCATTTCAAGGCCTATTGACATCTATTGTGACAAAAATGGTGCCATAACCCAGACAAAGGAACCGAGTTTGAGCTCCAAATCCAAACACGTTATGGAGAAATATCACCTTATTCGCCACATCATCAATATGGGTGATATTAGGATGTGTACGGTGCATACTAATAATAAAATTGCAGATCCATTGACTAAACCTATATCTAGACCCAAGCATGAAAGTCACACTAGGGCTAAGGGTCTCAAACACATTAGAGAATGGCTTTGATTTTGCTTTTGTACTAATTGAGCTTTTATAAGTGTTTGACACTAGTTCTATGTTTGACTTAATAATTTTATGATATATGATATTTAATTCTTATTTATATATTGTTCTAATCAATATTGAATAATATGTCTAAATAATTCATTATTAACAAATGAGATCATCTTCAGTGTTTTGGTAAATGAAACCTCATTAAGCGAAATGATGTTTTGAATTATTAAAAGTCTATAATTCGAAATCATCAAATGGACATAGATGATTTTATGTGTAACTATATTGTAAGTTCACTGATAGTGCCAAGTTTCATGGGCTATAGGGACATGGAGGTGTTTAGTCATTTACATATATGTATATGGAGGATACATGTAAGACTGACTGACTTAAGAATCTTCAAAATTTGTAGAATTTTAAGTAAAACTATGTTTAATATATTTCTCAGACATGAGTATGTTATGGTCTCTCTTGATAATTGATATTTCTTTGACACTGTTAAACACTTCCGTAAAAGGAAGTTATAAAAAACAGTTGTTGGGACTGCTAAAAAAAATTGAGTGGGAGCGATAGTCATACAAGACTGAAGAAGTCCATCTACTTCGTGTATAACATAATACATTAGAAAGGAATGGAGTCTCGGCCACTTGAAGGGTAAGAACTTAAAATTCATGGCCATGCTCGGATAAATTACTTGAATCATCCGTTTTATTGACCGTTCGAACTCAAAGTTCAAGAAACATATTTGATAAATGATATGAATGTCACCATATCATCAAATAAGACATTAAGAGTCAAAGGTATCTTATATTACACGCTTGTTTAAGGACAAGTGGGAGATTGAAGGAAATATGTCCTTTAATTTAAAGGGCAATGACTAAACCTGGATAGGACAATTAACACTGATAATTTAATTCGATTATGTTAGGAGTCGCAGTGCTTTGCTAGAAGCCAACTATGATTAATGGGGTTAAACCCATATCTATTATAATTGGGTTCTATGAGGTCACACACTTAGAGTTGGCAAAATAGATTAATGAGAATGAAATCCAATTATTAATAATATATTAAATATTATTAATAATTAGAAATAATATTTTATTTATGAAATAAAATAATTAACCATGGTAAATTGATTATAGAAACGTGATATATCAAATTAATTATGAATATAATGATTTGAAATAAATTTTATTTAGGAAATACAACATTTATCATAAATATTAATTGCAAAACGGAGGAATGCTAAAAGATGGTATTTTGGTTTTCTTTTGTCCTGACTCTCTAATTTAACAGCTTAAAATAGGGACCTGGCAGATGGTGAATATGTGATTGAAAAACTCATTTTTTCTCATAAGCAATTAGATTGCTTCTGTTGTTCTTTCGTCCTAGTAGTCGAAGTCAACTGAATCTTGACGAGCTCGTGTGGACCAACTAGAGGAGCAACACGTGAGGCTCTCATCCTTTATACTACAAGATATACCGAATTCACGCATCAAAGGTATCACCTTTTCGATAATGTTTTTAATCGTTAAATGCATGAACATCCTGAAAGATGTTAATATAAGATCTTATTTTCTGTAACATATATCTAATGAATGTTATCATGATTAAACTAATCGGAATCTCATTTGGGCAATAAATGTTCTCTTGTTTCATTAACAAAACATAACATGAGTCTCTCTTAAGGGAACACGTGTTTTCTAGTTTCCTCATCATAAATGGTGTGTAATGTGATGAAATTTGATGCGAATTCTGTACAGAAATAGACAATATTTGATTTCACCAACTACAAGCGTAATAAATCTTAACCTTAATCCCTCATGTGGGAACAAACATTCTCTAGTTTCATTAGCTAAATAGAATGGATGAATAACGAAACTTTCTCTTGAGGGAACATATATATATTATCTAGTTTAATCAGCCAAATACGTGTTGAACCTAACCTAAGTCCCTCTTGGGAACATGTGTTCTCTGGCTCCCTCAACACAAATGGTGTGTAGCGTGATGAAACCTAATCCATTATTCCCAAAACTAACATGGTTGATTTCAATAAATAAAGCGTAATTAATCATAACTATAATCCATCATGAGGGAACATGTGTTCTTTTATTTCATTAGCCAAATGGAATGAAGGAATGATGAAACCTAATTTGAGTCCCTCCTAGTGGAATACATGTCCTCTAGTTTAATTAGTTGTGAAACATGCTTTGGATTCCTCACTACAAGTGACTCAGTTTGTTTGCCCAACGTGGTGTAGTGATCGATCTATACTACAAGTTCGTATTTACCTGACTAAGGATTAAATTTAAATTTTAAGCTACCAGTCACCTAACTTTTTGGAGCTACAAGTGTTTGTTGGTTTTGGATATGGCTCGGATTCGAGTCATGTTGTACCATCCTCATCCATGGCCCCTTATTTTACAAGAGCATCCATCGTCTCATGACAACCGTTTTTTATTCAAGAAAGGAGTTTGGGGGATTAATTAGGAGAATCTTGACCTAAGAAAGAGATTGTCTCTAAATCATCCCCCAATAATAATTTTTTAAAATGCTCTTATTTCATGGACTATGTGTTTGAACGATTGCATTTTAAAACATCCCTAGTGTATAAACAAGGGGGTTTCAATGAGTGCATCTTGAAAAATTCCCTAATGTATAAACTATGGGGTTTGAACGAGAGAATTTTAAAAATGTCCCTAGTGGATGAATTTTGTGGTTTGAATGAGTGTAATTTAAAAAACCACCCTAGTGTATAAACTAGCGTGATTGAATGCGTGCAATTTAAAAATACCTATAGTTTTTGAACTAAATGGTTTGAATGAGTGTTACACAATAAACTCAAATAACGGTCAGCCATATTTTAAATAATAAATTGAATGTCTTTTAAGTTTAGTCTTTAATGGTGGATATCTCAAACGTTTCAAACGTTTTAGCAGTTTTAGTAATCAGGGGTCAGCCTTAAATGTTGTTGTTACAGTTTTTGTCTTTAATATTTTTTTTTATTTCTTGTACGTTTTGTTTTATATTAAGAGACTATAAATAAAGGTCTGTGTGCTGAATATGATGTAAGAGAGAAAAGAATAATAAAAAAGTTTGTTTCAGTCTTATAGAAGAAATCCTCAAGAGTCTTTCTATATCCTCTTCCTCCAAAAGTTTATTTTTCTCAAATTGGTATCAGAGCGCCATGGCAAACAAAGCGATGGGGCAGATACCACTGTCGCGATTCACCAAAACCAACTTTGATAATTGGAGTATTCAGATGCGAGCTTTACTTGGTGCACAAGACGTATGGGAAGTAGTCGAAGATGGTTATGAAGAACCAGTTGAAACGGGAAATCTTTCGGTGACTCAGTTGAGGGCATTGAAAGAAACACGATTGAAAGATAAGACCGCTCTCTACCTTTTGTTTCAAGCGGTGGACGAGTCGAGTTTCGAGAAAATTGCAGGTGCAGAAAACTCGAAGGCGGCGTGGGATATTTTAGAAAAGGTTTTCAAGGGTGCCGATCGAGTTAAACAAGTGCGACTTCAAACTCTTCGAGGCAAACTGGAATCCATAAAGATGAAGGAGTAAGAAGGGATTTCTACTTACATCACACGTGTGCAAATAGTGGTGAATCAACTCAAACGCAATGGAGAAACCCTCTCTGATGCAAGAGTGGTGGAGAAGATTCTACGGTCATTGACCGAGAATTTCGAAAACGTCGTTTGTGCAATCGAGGAATCAAAGAGTCTGGAAGAGATGACCGTTGATGATCTTGCTGGTTCTCTTGAAGCACATGAGCAACGGAAGAATAAGAAAAAACAAGAGTTGCTCGAAGAAGCCTTACAAGCCAAGGCAACCATCAAGGAGGACAGAGTAATGTATGCGCAACACAATCGAGGAAGGGGACGCGGTCGTGGAGGTCGTGGTCATGGCCGCAGCGGAGGCCGAGGACGTGGAAACAATTATGCAGAAAAGGATCAGTCAATCCAGCAAAATTGGCGTGGGCGAGGACGTGGTCGTGGGAGAGGCGGCCGGTCAAATCATCCAACTGTTGAATGCTACAACTGCGGAAAGCACGGGCACTATGAAAAAGAGTGCAAATCAAACGTCGAATGTTACAACTGCGGAAAATATGGGCACTATGCAAAAGAGTGCTATTCTGAAAAAAGGATAGAAGAGAACGCGGATCTGGTCTCGGAAGAGGAGACAAGAGAAGTCGGTGTTCTCATGATGGCCTATAAAGACACCACTTCCGACAAGGAGACGTTGTGGTATCTCGATACTGGAGCCAGCAATCATATGTGCGGGAACAAGAATTTTTTTGTGGAGATAAAAGAGATAAAGAATGGGTACGTGTCATTTGGGGATGAATCGAAGGTTCAAGTAAAGGGCAGAGGTAGAATATGTTTCTCACAAGACGATGGCAAAGAAGGGTCAATTGAAAATGTATACTTTGTCCCTGACTTGAAGAATAACATTATTAGCTTGGGGCAATTATTGGAGAAGGGATACTCAGTACTCATGAAAGACCGAATGTTGCATTTAAAGAACGAAAAAGGAAGGTTGCTTAAACAAGTTGAGATGGCCAATAATCGAACGTTCAAACTCAACTTGAGAAACGTTCGAGAACAATGTCTACAAGTCAAAATGGTGGATAAGCCTCGCTGTGGCACTTACGATTCGGACACCTGCACTACGGAGGCCTACAGTAGTTAGAAAAGAAGGATATGGTTCACGGGCTACCACACATGGATTACACCAAGAAATTTTGCGAGGGATGTGTACTCGGAAAACAAGCAAGGAACTCATTCCCAAAGAAGGCAAAATATAGTGCAAGGAAGTCTCTCAAACTGATTCACACCGATATATGCGGCCCAATCACACCTAAGTCATACAGTTAGAAGAGGTACTTTATTACATTCATTGATGACTACACAAGGAAGACTTGGGTTTATTTTTTGAAAGAAAAATCGGAAGCATTCGAGGCATTCAAGAAATTCAAGGTATTAGTGGAGAAGACGACTGGTTTTTTCATTAAGGCCATACGGTAAGATAGAGGAGGAGAGTACATGTCAACCGCTTTCAAAGTCTATTGCGAGGAACAAGGGATCAAAAGATTCTTAACGGCGCCTGTTAGGATCTAGGTCGCGGTTGGGGGACCGGGGTTGGCCGGTTAACGCCTTTTACTCAAAAGGTGGTGATTAATCCGGTTAGAGATTAACACCGGGTTTTCAATACTACACAAACCGTCACAAACCCTTGAACAGAGTTCAAGCGCGGAAGTGGTTTGTTTCAGGTTAAAGCAGCACACACACGAGATAGGTAGGACCGGATTTGAATAAGACAGGTTTGGAGATTGCTGGGTCGGTTTTGGAGCTTAGTAATTCGGTTGGAGCGGTATTAGTAGGTTAGTGCAGATCAGTTATAAAGTAAATCAGGCGGAAAGTAAATAACAAGACAAGTTTTTATGGATGTTCGGAGATAAAACTCCTACGTCACCCCTTCCTCTCGAAACCGCGAGAAGGATATTCACTAAGGAATACAAACAATCCGATCGACACTTATTTCCTGCTCGATAACACCCGTACAATTTTAACCGAAATTGTAGAATTACACTTCAAGTAAGCGCTTAAGCTTTCTAGAGATAGAACACAATCTTTTTTTTTGGGAAAACGACTTATTGTCATTTCATTAAAAAAACCCAAAACGGGAAAAAAAAAACGGACATAGTCTCCTTTAACTTTCTAACAAACCTAGAAAGTTAAAGTTAGGTTCAAGTAAACAAACATTCAATCAAAGTAAACACGAGACATACAATCAATCATAAGAAACTAACTAACTTTCGAAAAATTAAAAGACGTCACTTTGTCATAATCGATTTTCCACTCCCGGCAAAGGGTCCATTCACGCTCACCTTTGGGAACCTGTCTCCAGGTACCGATTAGCGCACCGCAATCAAACACGATATCTCTCCATACATGCTCAACGTCACGGCGAACTCTCCCAAAAACTCTAGCGTTTCTCTCCGCCCATACATGATAAACAATGGCAACAAAACCACATTTGAAGACATTGGCTGGAAATCTATTACCTTTAGCTTTGATGCGGGCAGCAACAATGATCTCATCCCATGAACCCGGTAAATGAACAAAGCCCAAAGCCAATGTGAACTTACTCCAAAGGGACTTAACAAACGGGCAGCTCCCAAACAAGTGGCAAATAGACTCCGTATTCCCATCACAAAGCAAACAATTAGCATCCGGAATGTCCATGTAGGCAAGAATCCGATCCCGTGTATTAAGCCTACCACGTAAAGCCAACCAAAGGATGAAACGATGCCTCAGAATGACCTTTGAAGACCAAACAAGAGCAGCCCAATCGACGATTTGTCTTTTTTCTCTAATTACATTCCAAACCATTCTCGACTTCAATTTACCTTCTTCCTCGGTAGCCCAAGAATGAACATCAGCCATATCGCTTAGACGAATTCCGCTCAAATAGTCTAATACTCGTCTCCCTTCCGGAACTCGTCTTATAATTGAGACCCAACGTCCATCATTAATGTCGCCAATCGTGGCAGCCGCACAATCCCTTCTTATTCTCAAACCTCGAAATTCCTCTTTAGTAATCAACGGCTGGTTTTCAAACCAAGGATCATGCCAAAAGAAAGTACCACACCCATCCCCAATACGAATATCAAAGATCGAACCAACGCTGTTTTTTAGTTTCAAAATCTTCTTTAACGACCAAGTCATGTCATCCGTGATTCTACAAGTCCATATGCTCAATTCACGCTTCAAGAACCGAGAGTGCACCCACTTGACCCATAGAGAATCTTGTTTAGTTTGTAAAGCCCAAAGATGTTTGTAGGTAACAGCCCGATTCCACTCAATACAGCTCCTTAGTCCAATACCACCTTCGTCTTTCGGTTTGCAAACGTCGATCCACTTGACTTTCTTTCCTCCACGTCCTTGGCTGCCCCAAATAAAATTACGCATGATAGTATCGAGCTCTTTCATAACTTTCTTCGGGAGCAAAATTTGCTGAGACCAGTAACCGATTAATCCCATGACCACGCTTCCAACCAACTGAATTCTGCCCGCATATGAAAGCTTCTTAGCTGCCCACCCCATAATGACGTTTTTAACTTTTTCAATGAGCTGCCTACAATGAACAATTTGAATCTGTCTTGTTGTGAGCGGAATGCCCAAATAACGTACCGGAAACGAACCCTCAGAGATGCCCATAATGTCTTGTATCCTAGCCTTTGTCTCATCATCAACACCACCATAAAACGCTAAACTTTTATCAACATTAATTGCTAAACCTGTAACATCAGAAAAGAAGTTAAGCGCATCTTTTATAGTATTAATGGTTTCAACATCAGCATGAGCAAGTAAGAACAAGTCGTCTGCGAAACATAAATGAGTGATCTTCTCCTCTTCGCAGAAAGAGTGAAAAGTGTAATGGCGATTCTTTCGGAATGTCGTTAAGACACTCTCAAAGATCTCCATGATCAATACAAAGATGTAAGAAGAGAGAGGATCGCCCTGTCTCACACCATTTTCGCCCTTAAAATAGCCCCCGTGAACACCATTGACACAAACTACAAACCGGGAGGTAGAGACGCATTGCATAATCCATTCAATAAAGATTCTAGGAAAACCAGCAACGACAAGAAAATCATGTATAGTTCCCCATTTAACGGAATCAAAAGCCTTGCGGATGTCGATTTTAAACGCGACTCGAGGTGAAATCTTCCTTTTCCCATAACCCTTTAAAAGATTCTACATAAGAAGAATGTTATGCGAAATAGACCTACCGGCTATAAAAGCAGATTGCCCTAGACTTACAATCTTAGGAATAACACCTTGAAAACGTTTAGAAAGTATTTTAGAAATGATTTTATACACGACATTACAACAAGAAATAGGTCAAAAATCTTGAATTTTTTCAGGCACGAAATTTTTGGGAATAAGATTAAGCATAGTGACATTCCATTGGGTAAGCATCTTTCTATTTCTAAAAAATTCCAGCACCCCCTCTATAACGTCATTACCTACAATATCCCAATTAGCCTTAAAGAATTCCGCATTAAAACCGTCAGGTCCGGGGCTCTTATTACCATTGATACTAGCCATCGCCTTTCTAACCTCATCTCTTGAAATAACTCTAACAAGATCACGACTATCCTCAGCTTTAATTCTCTTGTCAACAATCTGATAGAGTACGTTAAGCTGACTAAGATGCTGCCCGACTTTATTACCCATGAGACCACGATAAAACTTAACGGCCAAGTCATGAATTTGGTCCTGTCCGTGCACAAAATCACCCTTGTCATTCTTGAGCCTTTGAGCATTATTCCGAAGGTTTCTAGAAGAACATTTCCGGTATAAAAAAGCCGTATTTCTATCACCAAGAGAAATCTAATTATGTCTCGAGTTTTGCCTCGCAAAACTCTCCTCCATAGAAATAAGCTCTCTAAAAGTGGCAAGGGCAGTCTTTTCATCATCCCGCAGAGTATCATCAATATCATCACAAAGAAATCGAGATTGAATCTTCTCAAGATCAACTCTTGCTGCCATGACCCTTTTTGATATATTGTTGAACTTCTTCCGATCAAACTTAGTAAGTTGATTCTTGAGGAGCCTCAACTTTTCCGACACGCGAAACATCATGGAGCCATTCACTTGAGTGTTCCACACCTCAATGAGGATGTCCTTAAACTTATCATTTTCCATCCAGAAATTAAAGAATTTGAACGGTCGTTTCACTTTCTTATCCTTTTCCCAATAAAGCTTAATAGGACAATGATCAGAGATTCCCGAGTTAAGAATATGGATATGACTTCTAGGATACTTATCAGCCCAAGAATCTTTTACTTAGGCTGTCGAGAATTCAGAACTTGTAACCCGCATTTATTCCTCTTCATCTCCTTCTTTTATAGGTGAAATGTGCCAACGGTCACATTTTATTTCCTTGAATCTGATTGGTTGAGCAGAGGTTCAGTGATTCAAACCTGGCGGTCTAGTCTTCAGACTTGGCGGTCTAGTCTTCTAGTGTGTAGGTCAAACCGGCTAGGTTTGTATTTTACTCAATATGGAAACTGTCGGTTGGACAGTTTCCTGTACCTGGAAGATTGCCTTTCTGATTTATCCTGAAGTGGAAAGATCTTGTAGGACGGTCTTCTACAGCCTGCAGACTTTCCTCAGACTTGTATGAATATGGCAATATTCAGTCTGTTCCTTTGGTATCATTCTCAACAGATACCCGAAGTGTCTTTTTGTGCTGGTCGGTTATTTATGTTAACCGGATGACTTCCGGTTTTTCCATGGCGTCTGATTGACCGACTGTTTAATTGATTCTGGCATTCTGATTTGACCGATCTTGTCTTTCTTGTGCGGTCATGTTTCTGGTCGGTTTAATTGCTTGACCGGTTGAGTTTCTTAACCGGTTGAGTTCTTTGCTTGTTCCTGCACAATAGATTTGTTTTTGTTTAAGTTTTATTTAACCGATCTAATTTTATCTAACATCGCCCTACTCACCTCAACAAAATGGCATGGCCGAGAGGAAAAATCGGACTATCATCGACATGGTTCGGTCTATGATGAAGAGCAAAAACATGCCGAAAGAGTTTTGGGAAGAAGCGGTGCAATGTGCCGTGTATGTCCAAAATCGATGCCCGCATGCAAAATTGGCGGATCTAACACCACAAGAAGCTTGGAGCGGACAAAAACCGACGGTATCGCATTTAAAGGTATTTGGTAGTGTGGCCTACGCGCATATACCAGATCAAAGAAGAACCAAACTGGATGATAAGAGCAAAAAATACATCTTCATCGGATATGAAGAGAAAACGAAGGCCTTCAAGTTATTCGACCCAATTGAAAAGAAGGTGGTCATAAGCCGAGATGTGCAGGTGAATGAAGAAAGTGCTTGGGATTAGAACAACCAAAAGGATGAATCTCAACAGGAAGAAAAAGGAGAGTCATCAACCACTAAACCGATATTAGCACCAACAACCTCTCAAACATCTGATGATGAAGAAGAGCCCAGACAACCGAAGATGCGAAGTTTACAAGACTTATACGAGTCAACAAGTGAAGCACGCTTGGTGTGTCTTTTGGCAGATGCAGAGAACATCATTTTTAAAGAAGCAGAGAGAGATAAGAAATAGAAAGATGCGATGGATGAAGAGATACAGGCAATCGAAAGAAATGAAACTTGGGAGTTGGTGGAGTTGTCGGATGGATGTCGAGCTATCGGAGTGAAATGGGTGTACAAGAAAAAGATGAATGCCCTAGGTGAGATAGAAAGGTACAAGGCACGCCTTGTTGCAAAAGGGTATAGACAAAAAGTTGGGATCGACTACGATGAAGTCTTTGCCCCAGTGGCAAGAATGGAGACAATCCGGCTTCTTTTATCCCAAGCGGCACATTTCAAATGGTCGATCTATCAGATGGATGTAAAATCAGCATTTTTAAATGGTGTACTTGAAGAGGAAGTATTTGTGGAGCAACCACCCGGGTACATGAAAGTCGGGAAGGAGAGTAAAGTGTTGAAGCTAAAAAATGCGCTATATGGGCTAAAGCAAGCGCCTCGAGCATGGAACACCCGAATCGACACCTACTTCAAGAAGAACGGATTCATACAATGTCCCTACGAACATGCATTGTACGCAAAGAAAATCGAAGGTAACATGTTGTTAGTAGTTCTCTATGTTGATGATCTTATATTCATGGGGAACAATGATAAGATAATACAAGACTTTAAAATCGCTATGACTCGGGAGTTCGAAATGACAGATTTGGGGCTAATGAAATATTTCCTTGGTCTTGAGGTTAGACATGGAAAATCTAGAATATTTGTGTCCCAATAGGCATATGCAAAAGACATTCTGAAAAAGAATAAGATGGAAGAATGCAACCCAGTAGCAACACCAATGGAACTCGGAACAAAACTCTCTAAATTTGAGGGAGGAGATGGTACGGATGCCAGCAAATATCGAAGTTTAGTCGGAAGTCTACGATATCTCACATGCACAAGGCCTGACATTGCGTATAGTGTCGGCATAGTAAGCCGATTCATGGAGGAACCGAACTACACGCATTTGAAGGCTATGAAAAGAATTCTTCGATACATCCGAGGAACGTCGTCACTCGGGTTACTATACTCCGAGACAAAGGAATACAAGTCGATCGGTTATTCTGATAGTGATTGGTGTGGAGATATAGATGATAGAAAAAGTACATCGGGATATGTGTTTTATATGGGACACACAGCTTTTACATGGCTCTTAATGAAGCAACCAATAGTGACATTGTCAACATGTGAGGCAGAGTATGTGGCAGCATCCTGGTGTGTGTGTCACGCAATATGGCTAAGAAGTCTACTGAACGAACTACAAATCCAGCAACACGAAGCAACTGAAATACGAGTCGACAACAAATCAACAATTGAGTTGGCAAGGAATCCGGTGCACCATGAGAGGAGCAAGCATATCGATGTTCGTTTCTATTTTATACGGGAACATGTGAAGGAAGGTAAAGTGCGATTAAGTCATGTTGCGAGTCGTGATCAAGTGGCGAATATTTTTACAAAGGCGCTACCAACTGTGTTGTTCGAAAATTTGATCGGAATGAAAGATGGAAAAGATTTGAGTTTAAGGGAGGAATTTGTTACACAATAAACTCAAATAACGGTCAGCCATATTTTAAATAATAAATTGAATGTCTTTTAAGTTTAGTCTTTAATGGTGGAGATCTGAAACGTTTCAAACGTTTTAGCAGTTTTAGTAATCAAGGGTCAGCCTTAAATGTTGCTGTTACAGTTTTTGTCTTTAATATTTGTTTTTATTTCTTGTACGTTTTGTTTTCTGTTAAGAGACTATAAATAAAGGCCGTGTGCTGAATATGAGGTAAGAGAGAAAAGAATAATAAAAAAGTTTGTTTCAGTCTTATAGAAGAAATCCTCAAGAGTCTTTCTATCTCCTCTTCCTCCAAAAGTTTATTTTTTTTAATGAGTACATTTTAAAAAAATGTCCAAGTGTATGCTGTAGGAAGTTTTGAATGAATATATTTTTTAAACCAATCATTTTAGATTCTAAACATTTTCAAACTTAAGTCTCGATCATCATTCATTGGATTGTCTCATAGGAAAACTTTATTTTCTATATTATTATTTTTATTAACGTAAAAGTCATCATATATGAACTCCATCTCATGTATAAACGATTATTTCAAATTTTAATCTCTCGAAAGAATTTTGTTAAGCAACAACCACTTTGATGTTTTTTTAAGCCTCCTCTATGGGTCACATTTATCGTGAGTTTTCCTCGTCTCCAGTTTCGTTCGAATTTCAAAGGGTGTTTTATAACCTTCGACTTTATGGAAGAGCTTTACTAGATTCGGAGTGTATATAATAGAAATAATACACTTGAATTCTTGATTTTGTAATTAAAATGCAATCTTGATGAACAACAAGTGGTGATTTATTATCTCAACACTACGAGTCTTATATTTTTTAACACCACTAGTGTACAAATTATGATGTTTAATAAGTGAATGTTTCGCAATGCCTTAATATGGATTAGGGGTTCGATAAACGCTTTTTTGAAATACCCTTAGTGTCTAAACTAATATATTATTTACCATATTTTATTATTTTATTTTAGGTTGTATTTTTTTTAATAAGTAAAAATTATCCTAATAAAATATAAATTGATTTGTGACGAAGATATTCTAAGAAAAACGGCTTTTTTATTTAAAATAAGTTTTTTTTTGGGTTAAAAAAACAATTTTATTGTATTTGAAATTACACTAATTTTTCATAATCTATTTTGAGATATTTCGTAAGATTTTATTTTAAATTACATTATTATTGGTTTATTTCAATTAATTTAATCTAAACTAAGATTAATTTTGTATATAAAAGTTATCTCAACCCAATATAAATTATCTCAAACCTTATTCAAATATTATTAATACAATATAATATTATTTTATGTAAAGTTGTATTTATTTTTAATAAGTAAAAATATCTCAATACATTATAAATCATTTTTGACAAATTTTTTATTTTCAGATATTCTAAGTAAAACGGGTATTTTATTTTAAAATAATTGTTTTTTGTTTAAAAATATAATCTTATTGTATTTCAAATTACACTGACTTTGCTCAATTTATTTTGGGATATTTTGTGTGATTTGTTTTCGAATTATATTATTTTTTTATTTATTTAATTTAATCTAACCATAAATTAGTTTTCTAATATAAATGTTATCTGAACCGAATAGAAATTATCGCAAACCTTATTCGAATATTATATACCATATTTTATTATTTTATGTTAGGTTTTATTTGTTTTTAATAAGTAAAAATCATCTTAATACATTATAAATCATTTTGTGACAAAATTTTTTATTTTTAGATATTCTAAGAAAAATGGTTTTTTTTTTATTTTAAAATAAGAGTTTTTTTGGGATAAAATATAACTTTATTATATTTGAAATTACACTAATCTTTCTTAATTTATTTGGGGATATTCGTGTGATTATTTTTCAAAACACATTAATTTTTATTTATTTATTTTATTTTATCTAAACTAAGATTAGTTTTCTAATATAAAAGTTATCTGAACCGAATAGAAATTATCGCAAATCTTATTTGAATATTATTTACCATATTTTTTTTATTTTATGTTAGGTAGTATTTGCAATTTGTGACGAGTTTTTTATTTTCAGATATTATAAGAACACAGTTTTTTTTATTTTAAAATAAGAGTTTTTGGGTTAAAAAAATAATTTTATTGTATTTGAAATTACACTAATTTTTCATAATCTATTTTGAGTTATATCGTATCATTTTATTTTAAATTACATTATTATTGATTTATTTCAGTTAATTTAATCTAAATTAAGATTAATTTTGTAATATAAAAGTTATCTCAACTAATCTCAAACTTTATGCCAATATTATTTATCATATTGTATTATTTTATGTAGGTTGTATTTGTTTTTAATAAGTAAAAATTATATTATTACATTATAAATCATTTTGTGATAATGTTTTTTTTTAAATATTATAAGAAAAATGGGCTTTTTTATTTTAGAATAAGAGTTTTATTTGGTTAAAATATAATTTTATTGTATTTGAAATTATACTGAATTTTCATAATCTATTTTGGCACATATCATGTGATTATATAATTTTTTATTTATTTAATCTAATCTAAACTAATATTAGATTTCTAATATAAAAGTTATCTAAACCAAATATAAATTATAGCAAACCTTATTCGAATATTATTTACCATATTTTATTATTTTATATTAGGTTGTATTTGTTTTTAATAAGTAAAAATCTTATTAATATATTATAAATCATTTTATTACAAATTATTTTATTTTCAAATATTCTAATAAAAACAAGTTTTTTATTTTAAAATAAGAGTTTTTTCGTGTTAAAAAATAATCTTATTACATTTGAAATAACAGTGATTTTTCTAAACCTATTTTGGGATATAATGTGTTGTTTTATTTCAAATTGAATTATTAATAATTTATTTCAATTAATTTAATCTAAACTAAGATTAATTTTATAACATAATAATTATCTCAATCATATATAAATTATTGCAAATCTTATTCGGATATTATTTACCATTATTTTATATGATGTTTTATTTGTTTTTAATAAGTAAAAATCATCTCAATACATTAATAATCATTTTTTGACAATTTTTTTTTCCAGATATTTTAAGTAAAACAGTTATTAGATTTTAAAATAAGAGTTTTTTTGGTTAAAAATATAATTTTATTATATTTGAAATTATACTGATTTTTCTTAATTTATTTTGGGATATTTCGTGTGATTATTTTTCGAATTATATTATTTTTTATTTATTTAATTTAATCTAAACTAAGAATAATTTTGTAATATAAAAGTTATTTGAACCGTATAAAAATTATTGCAAACCTTATTCGAATATTATTTAACATATTTTATTATTTTATGTTACGTTGTATTTGATTTTAATAATTAAAAATATCTCAAAACATTATAAATAATTTTTGACTATTTTTTTTATCAGATATTCTAAATAAAACGTGTATTTTATTTTAAAATAAGAGTTTTTTTTGGTTAAAATATAATCTTATTGTATTTGAAATTATACTGTTTTTTTCTTAATATGTTTTAGATATTTCGTGTGATTATTTTTCAAATTACAAAATTATAACAAACCTTATTCAAATATTATTTATCTTTTATTATTATTTTATGTTAGGTTGTATTTGTTTTAAATAAGTAAAAATCATCTTAATTCATTTCAAATCATTTAAAATCATTTTGTGGCTTATATTTTTATTTTCACAAATTATAAGAAAAATGGATGTTTTTTTTATACTAAGAGTTTTTTAGGTTAAAAAATAATCTTATTGTATTTGAAATTAAACTTATTTTTCATAATCTATTTTGAGATATTTGGTGTGATTTTATTTCAAATTGCTTTTTTAATGATTTATTTCAATTAATTTAATCTAAACTAAGATTAATTATGTAATATAAAAGTTATCTCAACAAAATATAAATTATTGTAAACTTTATTGGAATATTATTTACCATATTGTTTTTAATAAGTAAATATAATCTCAATACATTTTAAATCAAATTTGTCGATTTTTATTTTATTTTCAGATATTCTATGTAAAACGTGTATTTTATTTTAAAATAAGAGTTTTTTTGGGTTAAAATATAATCTTATTATATTTGAAATTACACTCATTTTTTTTAATCTATTTTGAGATATTACGTGTGATTATTTTTTAAATTACATTAATTTTTATTTATTTTATTTAATTTAATCTAAACTAAGATTATTTGAATAAAAATTATTGCAAATCTTAATTGAATAATATTTACCATATTTTTATTTCAGTTTAGGTTTTATTTGTTTTTAATAATTAAAAATCATATTAATACATTATAAAACAATTTGTGACTAATTTTATATTTTCAGATATTATAAGAAAAACGGGGTTTTTTATTTTAAAATAAAAGTTTATTTGGGTTAAAATATAAACTTATTTAATTTGAAATTATACTGATTTTTCATAATCTATTTTGGAATATTTCGTGTGATTATTTTTTAAATTAAATTTATTTTTATTTATTTAATTTAATCTAAACTAAGATTAGTTTTCTAAAATAAAAGTTATCTGAACCGAATATAAATTATAACCCATCCTTATTCGAATATTATTTACCATATTTTATTATTTTATGTGGTTGTATTTGTTTTTAATAAGTAATAATCATATTAATACATTATAAATCATTTTCTGACAAATTGTTTTATTTTCAGATATTCTATGATAAACAGGTTTTTTATTTTAAAATAAAGTTTTTTTGGATTAAAAAATAATCTTATTGAAATAACACTGATTTTTCTAAATTTATTTTGGGATATTTCGTGTGATTTTATTTCAAATCGCATTATTATTTATTTATTTCAATTAATTTAATTAAATCTAAACTATGATTAATTTTATAACATAAAAGTTATCTCAACCAAATATAAATTATCGTAAACTTTATTGGAATATTATTTACCATACTGTTTTTAATAAGTAAATATAATCTCAATACATTTTAAATCAAATTTGTCGATTTTTATTTTATTTTCAGATATTCTATGTAAAACGTGTATTTTATTTTAAAATAAGAGTTTTTTTGGGTTAAAATATAATCTTATTATATTTGAAATTACACTCATTTTTTTTAATCTATTTTGAGATATTAAGTGTGATTATTTTTTAAATTACATTAATTTTTATTTATTTTATTTAATTTAATCTAAACTAAGATTATTTTTCTAATATAAAAGTTATCTGAATCGAATAAAAATTATTGCAAATCTTAATTGAATAATATTTACCATATTTTTATTTTAGGTTAGGTTTTATTTGTTATTAATAATTAAAAATCATATTAATACATTATAAAACAATTTGTGACTAATTTTATATTTTCAGATATTATAAGAAAAACGGGGTTTTTTATTTTAAAATAAAAGTTTATTTGGGTTAAAATATAAACTTATTTAATTTGAAATTATACTGATTTTTCATAATCTATTTTGGAATATTTCGTGTGATTATTTTTTAAATTAAATTAATTTTTATTTATTTAATTTAATCTAAACTAATATTAGTTTTCTAAAATAAAAGTTATCTGAACCGAATATAAATTATAACCCAACCTTATTCGAATATTATTTACCATATTTTATTATTTTATGTGGTTGTATTTGTTTTTAATAAGTAATAATCATATTAATACATTATAAATCATTTTGTGACAAATTGTTTTATTTTCAGATATTCTATGATGACAAATTGTTTTATTTTCAGATATTCTATGATAAATAGGTTTTTATTTTAAAATAATGTTATTTTGGATTAAAAAATAATCTTATTATATTTGAAATAACACTGATTTTTCTAAATTTATTTTGGGATATTTCGTGTGATTTTATTTCAAATCGCATTATTATTGATTTATTTCAATTAATTTAATTAAATCTAAACTATGATTAATTTTATAACATAAAAGTTATCTCAACCAAATATAAATTATCGCAAATCTTATTCAAATATTATTTACCATATTTTATTATTTTATTTGAAGTTGTATTTTTTTCATAAGTAAAAATCATCTCAATACATTATAAATCATTTTTTAACGATTTTTTTCCAGATATTTTAAGTAGAATGGGTATTTGATTTTAAAATAAGAGTTTTTTTGGTTTAAAATATAATATTATTGTATTTTAAATTACACTGATTTTCTTAATCTATCATGGGACATTTCGTGTAATATTATTTAAAATTGTATTATTATTGATTTATTTCAATTAATTTAATCTAAACTAAGATTAATTATGTAATATAAAAGATATCTCAACAAAATATAAATTATCGTAAACTTTATTGGAATATTATTTACCATATTGTTTTTAATAAGTAAATATAATCTAAATACATTTTAAATCAAATTTGTCGATTTTTATTTTATTTTCAGATATTCTATGTAAAACGTGTATTTTATTTTAAAATAAGAGTTTTTTTGTTTTAAAATATAATCTTATTATATTTGAAATTACACTCATTTTTTTAATCTATTTTGACATATTCCGTGTGATTATTTTTTAAATTACATTAATTTTTATTTATTTAATTTAATTTAATCTAAACTAAGATTATTTTTCTAATATAAAAGTTATCTGAACCGAATAAAAATTATTGCAAATCTTAATTGAATAATATTTACCATATTTTTATTTTAGATTAGGTTTTATTTGTTTTTAATAATTAAAAATCATATTAATACATTATAAACAATTTGTGACTAATTTTATATTTTCAGATATTATAAGAAAAACGGGGTTTTTATTTTAAAATAAAAGTTTATTTGGGTTAAAATATAAACTTATTTAATTTGAAATTATACTGATTTTTCATAATCTATTTTGGAATATTTCGTGTGATTATTTTTTAAATTAAATTCATTTTTATTTATTTAATTTAATCTAAACTAAGATTAGTTTTCTAAAATAAAAGTTATCTGAACCGAATATAAATTATAACCAAACCTTATTCGAATATTATTTACCATATTTTATTATTTTATGTGGTTGTATTTGTTTTTAATAAGTAATAATCATATTAATACATTATAAATCATTTTGTGACAAATTGTTTTATTTTCAGATATTCTACGATAAACAGGTTTTTTATTTTAAAATAAAGTTTTTTTGGATTAAAAAATAATCTTATTATATTTGAAATAACACTGATTTTTCTAAATTTGTTTTGGATATTTCGTGTGATTTTATTTCAAATTGATTTATTTCAATTAATTTAATTAAATCTAAACTATGATTAATTTTATAACATAAAAATTATCTCAACCAAATATAAATTATCGCAAATCTTATTCAAATATTATTTACCATATTTTATTATTTTATTTGAAGTTGTATTTTTTTTCATAAGTAAAAATCATCTCAATACATTATAAATCATTTTTTAACGATTTTTTTCCAGATATTCTAAGTAGAATGGGTATTTGATTTTAAAATAAGAGTTTTTTTGTTTTAAAATATAATATTATTGTATTTTAAATTACACTGATTTTCTCAATCTATCATGGGACATTTCGTGTAATGTTATTTAAAATTGTATTATTATTGATTTATTTCAATTAATTTAATCTAAACTAAGATTAATTTTTTAATATAAAAGTTATATGAATAGAATATAAATTATTTCAAACTTTATTCGAATATTATTTATCATATTTTATTATTTTATGTTAGGTTGTATTTGTTTTTAATAAGTAAAAATATCTCAAAACTTTATAAATCAATTTTTGACGATTTTTTTATTTTCAAATACTATAAGTAAAACGGGTATTTTATTTTAAAATAAGAGATTTTTTTGTTAATTATAAGTTTGATCCTAAAACATTTTCTGACCGACCGTTTGGCTCTTAGGGATCTGATCGACCGGTAGTTTGATTAGGATTTGACCGACCAATTGGCTTAGTATTGTCCAGATTGTCAGCCACCTACTGAACACTACAAAAAAAATTAATTAGCGAAGAATAATTACCGACGTATATTACGTCGAAAATATTCGACAGATATTGCGATGGTTTAATCCACGAAAAACATAAACCATCGCAAATATTAATGAATAAAGAAAATTCCGTCGCAAAAAACAAAGATATTTATCTATAATCTATAATCATCGCTAAATTAAAAGATATATTCGTAGCAAAATTCGTAAATTATTTTAAACTATATTTTGGATGAAATTTCAGACGAAAAATGCTTATCGTCGAAAACTTTTTTAGTTGGTCAAAAAATCCGTAAAAATAACTGACATGAAAAATTCGTCGAAAATTTTCGACGTTTGTTCTACCTTATATAGAAAAATAAAAACTTACTTAAATAATAGAATAAATAAAATATAATTATCTTAAAACTTTTTTTTTACAAAGTTTGTCGTTGCAAAATTAGATAGTATCTAATATATATATATATCTATATATATCTATATATATATATATATCTATATATATATATATATATATATATAACATCTTACTTTAATAATAAAATAAATAAAATTTAAATTTTTTTATACAATTTTTTTATAATTAATATAATAAATTATGTATATAAAATTAATTTATAAATAATAGGTTTAATATTATCATAACAAAAATCGTGAATAATATATAATATAATTATAAATTAAATAATAACTAATTAATTTATATAAATATAAAATATAATATTCCTTAAATAATAAAATAAATAAATTTAAAAAATTTAAATACAAAAATAATATATAAAATTAATTTATAAATAATATAAAATAAAATAATATATTTGATGTCAAAAACTATGTAAATAATACTTAGACTTTGGGTTATCGAAAACTAAGTGGATAATATATGGGCGTAGAAAACTACATAGATAATGTTTGGGGCGTCGAAAACTACGTGGATAATGTTGGGGCGTCGAAAACTACATGGATAATGTTTGGGGGGTCGAAAATCCCGTGGAAACAGTCTGACCTTCATTTGCACCTAATTTTAGTTCTCACATTTAACCACATATATCTCTATCATTTTCCATGAGACCTTCATCATCCCTCGCGCTTCCTCCATCTCAACCGCTACTTTCACTCTATTCGGGACTTCATCTCCTTCCGGCTATCGTAGATCGGTCAAGTTCCCCCAACTTCAAAGGATTGAAGTCCACTTGTCTAGGAAAATTGTTAGACGAACAACTGGAACAATCATATACAAAACTCTTCTAAAGATAGCTGTGATAGGTCGGTCAGTTTGTCTTTCTTCCTATGGATTATCATCTAACACTCTATTACTAAAATTAGACTTTATGTTAATTGGATTGACGATGAATGTATGTAGTAGTATTGTTACCGTAGCCTCCCTCTTTGCGATCGGTGCACATCTCTCTTTCAACAACGTGGCCCAACAACAAGCACAACAAGCTCGTAGCAAATTTGCCGAGAATCGTCTGAAGGCGAATGGTGAAGACCGAAGATGGTTAGTTTCTTTCATTTTTGAGTATTTTGATTAGGGTTTGTCTAATATTCATATGTGAATATCCACTGTCTGGTGTGTTTATTTAATTGGGATCTCGGTTTAGGGTTGAGTACTTGAGTATGATTGTTATTGCAATTCACCTGTTTGTGGAAATGCTTAAGGGAACCAGGGCACTGAATTATCAAATAAAATGTGTTGTTTTGATAACATAATTGATTTAAATGATTTTATAAGATGAATGAAACGTGTTCTTCATTATCAAGAATTGAATCAACTATAACTGTTGAAATTGAACTTTAAATTTATTCCTTAAGAGGAATTGCAAGTGTTTACTTTCTGAAACTAACCTGGTGACTTGTGATCGAGTATCCTTATCATAACGAATGTATAAAATCAGTTCAATTTTCACCTTGCAGTGGTTTAAAGAGTTGCAGCCAGGTGAGTTCTTCAGGGAGGATAAACTCCTAAAGTTAGGAATAGAAGCAGGTTGATGATCTAGATTTTAGTATCACTAGATGATAAAATCAATTAAGATCATAGGTTTGTAAGCGTGTACCTACTTGAATACAGTTTTGTTACAAGTTAATAACATAGCCTAATAAACTTAATCATTATGTAAATATAGGATTGTTGAAAGAGTGGAGCCAAGTTAGTAATAAATAATATTTCCGTCGATTTTGTAAAAGGAGCCACTATGGATATGCTGAAGAGTTGGTCCGCTCTGCACTACAGGTTATTTACACACTTCATATAGCTTATTTGAAGAAACATGTGTAATTTATGTGTAATTTTCTTGATGAAGAAGGAGCTCTACTCTAATGACATGTCTTGTAAATGTACATTTAACTAATATTCTAAGTGCAGTTGGTGGATGAGCCCAACTATAAGAGTTCCTTCATGGTAATGATAACTAAATTCATTAAATTGCGAATTTTGATTCATCACACTGATGACAGTCAGTGTTTTCTTACATGAAATAATTGAGAGAATATATGGAGAATGTAAACTAATACACATGTCTTAGCAAATTCTTTGTATCAATTCTCTTACAATTCCCGATATATATTGGAAATCCTTCATTGCATCTTATTCTTCTGATTATGACAGATGGAGATTAGGAATCACTCATACTTGGATCTAATACGGTCGTTCTGTTTTGGGCACCACCTGTAATTGATGAATTAGTCAAGCAGTATGTTGACAAACTCAAGTGCTTCAAGGTGAACACAGGTGAGAGCCTTTTGATTGCAACTTAATATGGAATCAAAAACATTATAACCGTCATAATCTTCATGAATGGGGAGAAGAAAGATATCATCATTGGTGCGGTTTTGAAATCAACTTTAACAACTACCATAGAGAAGTTATTGTGAAGTGAGAGATGAAACAAAAGGACGATCGGTTTTGGAAGAGTAAGTTAAAGGCAATTTCTTCTGTTTAGTTCTAGTCAATTGAAAATTATTTCTCGAATGTTACATCTAAAGATTAGTTTTTTTAAATAAGTCATTAATTGTGATCTTTCTTAGTTTAACCTCAACTATTAAAACTTCTACTGAATTACGTTTTTTTATGCCAATTGATTGTAGTATGGTTAAATTATGTTAAATGATTGACATGCTAATTGATTGCAGGATGGTCGGATTATGCTAACTGATTGACATCAATTCAATGTAAATTAAAGAATGATAGGTAAGTTAATACATGACGATGTATAAATTTTAATTTTACTAATTATTTGTTATGTTATTGTCTAGTTATTTGAAATTATAGTTAATTTTTTGTTATTATGTATGCACTAATTATTTATTATCTCTATTTTGTACGGATAATTAAAGTTAATAAAAGTTTTATAATTTATTTTAAATTTATTGTAACTTGGAGTTTTGTTTCTTCTTTATTGATAGATGTTTGAAAATGAAAATTTGTTGAGTCATATTTCAGTAATTTATTTAAATATTATATAATAATTAGGTAAAAAAATAAAATATTAAAATATTAATAAAAATAAAATTTGCGACAAATATTTCCATAAATAAGTTTGGATGAAGAGTAGGAAGGAAGATTGGAAAAAATTAATTATTATATAGGATATTCCGTCAAAATTTTTGTCACAATTGGCGTCGCAAATCCTGTCGCAAAAATTTACCGACCAAAACAAATATAGTGGTAAATTTGTCGCAAAAACTTTTCGACTAATGATTATTCGTCGCAGAATTAGCGACACTCATTTTTGCAAAAATTGTTTTGGATAGAAAAAAACCTTGCAAATTACATATTCATTAAAAATTCCGTCAATAAATTTCGTCGCAAATACACTATTTTCTTGTAGTGGAAATACAGTCTGGTCTTTTTGAGCTTCAACATTCTCATCCGTCCGGTTAGAGACAATGTTTCGGTTGACCTGGACTTCATCTTCGCTATCAGATTGTAGAGTGACATCCTCCATTTTGTTAGACAAATCAATGGATATAGAGATGTTACTTTCAACAGATTCATCAAACACAACATGGGATGATTCTTCAACAGTTAAAGTTTTGTTGTTAAACACTCTATAAGCTTTACTGTCTGAGGAATATCCTAACATAATACCAATATCGGATTTGGCATTAAAAGCAATCAAATGATTCTTTCCAGTATTATGAATGTAACACTTACAGCCAAATATCCTAAAATATAAAACATTAGGAGTTTTTCCATAGTAAATTTCATAAAGCGTCTTATTAAATCTCTTATTAATCATTGACCGATTTTGAGTATGACATGCTGTGTTGATAGCCTCTGCCCAAAGCTTTTGAGCCACACCGGAGTCGGCTATCATTAATCAAGCCGACTCCTTAAGAGTTCTATTTCTTATTTCATCTAAGCCGTTTTGCTGTGAAGTTCTGGTACTAGACAACTCGTGTCTAATACTAGACTCCTCAAGATAAGAAGACAGAATCCTGTTAGTGAACTCAGTACCCCTATCACTTCTAATTTTCATTATGCTTACCGATTTTTCATTTTGCACTTTCTTAATCATTTTAATCAGATTATGAGTAGTTTGATATGTAGAAGCCAAGAGATTAACCTAAGTAAACCTATAGTAGTCATCAATAATTACTAAAGTACATCTCATGCCTCCTAAGCTTGTTACCCTGATTGTTAAATTAAAGTCTTTGATCAATTCTCAATGTATAAATAAGACTAAGTTATATTATTTATTTTGTAGGATCAAAGTGAAGAAAATCGAAACAGGAAGTTGTTCGGTAGTTGATCAAATTCGGTATTTGATCAACTTTGGTATTCTGCAAAGGAGCGCGTCCGGTATTTTATTGAGACCGGTTTTATATTGAGATCGGTATTATACTCAACTTCTTTATTATGTAAAGGAGCGCGTCAAGTATTTTATCGAAATCAATTTTATATCGAGATCGGTATTATATTGTACTTCGGTATTCTGCAAAGGAGCGCGTCCGGTATTATATTGAGATCAGTATTATACTCAACTTCGGTATTATGTAAAGGAGCGCGTCCGATATTTTATCGAGATCGGTATTATATTCTACTTCGGTATTATATAAAGGAGCTCATCCAGTATTATATCGAGATCGATATTATACTCAACTTCGGTATTATCTAAAGGAGCGCGTCCATTATTTTATTGAGATCGATTTTATATTGAGATCAATATTATATTCTACTTCGGTATTATGTAAAGGAGCACGTTCGGTAATTCATCGAGATCAGTTTTATATCGAGATTAGTTTTATATCACTTCGGTATTATGTGAAGGAGCGCGTCCGGTTTTATATGATTTTGGTTTTATATAAGCTTCTTGTATTTTACCAGTTCAATATTATATCAGAACGCTTCCGGTTTTTATACAACCCCAGTTTTATGAAGCATTTTTGGTACTTGATCAAATTCGTACTACTTCCTCTCTATTTTTATCAGCAACTACTTCAACTTGATTTGATTGAGAATCCTCAACTATATCTTCAACATGATTATGTTTAGGTTCTACCTCCTTCATCGTACTACTTTCTTCTTGTACATAATTTTATTTATTTCCATCCTATTTATTTGCTTCTTCAAGTCTAAACAAACAGTTACGCACTTGAACTTCGTTCAAGAGTTTATGACAACTTGTGATGGATATAAATAAATATTAACTTCTAACAGAATTAATATCAAACGAAGGTTTTTGTGATTAACAATACTCTATTAACCCCCTGTTATTGTTGACTCATTTCCTAACAAGTGGTATCAGAGCAAGTGTTACTATTCTCAAGCATTCGAATATCATCATGTCTCCAATATGCCCCCCATGTTCCGCAATGAAGATGATAGGATCGGTGTAATCAATAGAGACGGGAGTCTGACTATTGATGACAACTTCAGAAAAACGGTTTGATAGAAATCTTATTAAGGATTACTATCACTTTCTATTCTTCGCAAACCTTCACAAACACTTGAAATGATTCAAGTGCGGAATTGTTTGTTTGGGTTTCAAGCCTTGAACCAATGAATAATGAAAGACGGAAGGAAAGAACACAACAAGATGTTTATGGATATTCGAAGTTAACTCTCCTATGTCACCCATTCTTCCAACAACCGAATGGTTTTCACTAAACTTCTTGAATCAGTTACAGTTCACTGATTAGCTAACACTATGTTGAACAAAACAGACTTTGTTCAACTTACAATATAATTAAGAATATCTCTCAGCTAAAACAGTGTTTTTGATTCTCTCTCTTGAACTTGAATATGATGTACAATCAATAAGTGTAAGTGATTCGTAATGTGAGCACAGTAACTGGTAGACCGAGAGATTCTTCCGTTGTCCTTGAGCGTCTAAATATAGTGGAAGGACACCAACGGTCGAATCTTCTGTATGGACACGTGGCACGCACCCATAGGATTGCCGCCTAAAGGACAAAGTACAGCAGGCTCTGTGCTTCTAGAACGTGGCCGTAATAAATGGTAGTGCACGGGATATCCTTCTGCAATTGTCCGGTACTAAACAAGTAGTGAGAGGAATATATACGTACGTGGCGTTCATTCATTTGATGCAAGTAGCTGACGTACAAATCTGCAAGAGAAAGTGGAGCAAGAGTAGCATACAACTAGTTGATTGTGAGTAGACGTATGCTAACTTCATACGGCTTCTGAAGCGATGCATTAGACGTGCTCCATTAGACCACCAAGTCTAATAGAGTTAGACGCCAACGTCTATCAGAGAGATCCATTAGACTACCACATCAAATGGAGTTAGACTGCACCGTCTAACTACGCATCCCATTAGACTAACACGTCTAATGGAGTTAGACTATAATGTCTAACCTTACATCACTTCAGACTAATCTGAAGGAGTTGGACGCCAACGTCTAACTTCGTGTGTATTAGACTTACACGTCTAACTACGTATCTTTTAGACTGGCATGTCTAACTACGTATCTGTTAGACTGACACGTCTAACAACATATCTATTAGACTGACACGTCTAACTACGTATCTATTAGACTTGCACGTCTAACTATGTATCTGTTAGACTGGCACGTCTAACTACGTATCTGTTAGACTGACACGTCTAACTACATATCTGTTAGACTTGCACGTCTAACTACGTAACACGTCTAATTAGCTTGCCTAGACCACGTCTAACTTAGCCAAATCTGATGCACCTGCATAGAAACAATTAGACGACTTAGCTTTATTGATATCTAAACATCATCAAAACTTAGTTGAATAATATTTAACACTTTTCTGTTAATTAACTTTTTACTTAGTTTCCCAAACAATTTCTTCTAAGTTAATTAACTCTTAATTTTTCCCAACAGAAGACTTTGTTGATTGGAAGATCCGTATGCATGTGTATTTGGCCTCATAAGACGATGACATGTGTTACGTTCTCACTAATGGCTCGATAAATATTTAAAAGGAAAGATGCGAGTGGACCAATTTAGACAAAAAGAAGAACAACCTTGATATCTTGGCTAAGAATTCTCTATATAAAATTCTTGACAAGAACATGTTTGAAAAGATCATAGCATGCTCCACCGCCAATGATGTATGGGAGAAGATCATTCACCTCAATGAGTGCAACGAATAAAATAGAGAGAACAAAATCATGATTTCTACTTAGAAGTTTGATAACATCAAAATGCGTCCTAGAGAAACGATGAACGAACTTGACGAACGCTTCACTAGCATTGTCAATGAACTTTTCACTTTAGGAAAGGTTTATGGCAACAAAGAAATCATAGTCAAGGCATTGAAGGATCTTCCCAGTGCTTGGGATGTTAAGACAACGGTGATCAAGGAGTCTAGAAACTTCCACCAGATGCAGTTGCATGACATGTTCGATGATCTGAAAGCCCATGTGTTTGAGATGAATTCAATAAATGAAGATGAGCCTTAATCTTCGACAGTAACTAGGGTGTTGATGTCCTTTGTGGATCCAGTAGTCCCTGCACCCATCAAATTAGCTGAGCAGTTCAGCGAAGATGCGATGGTACTACTTGTCAAGAAGTTTGGGAAATTCATGAGGAAGAATCAATATAACCCATTTTTCAGCAACAACAACTCTAATGATCATAAGTCTAACATTCGTTGTTTCAACTATGACACTTTATGTCACTACAAGTCGGAATGTCAGAAACCAAAGAACATGAACGGAAACAACAATCTTCTAACCAACGTTGTAAAGGAATCTAGATCAAAAATCACATTCGGTGACAAATCCAAGGGTAAGACTGTGGGCAAGGGTAAGATTGTCCAAAATAACTTCACCATAAACAATGTGCTACTTGTTGAAATTTTTTGTTACAACCTTCTTAATATAAATCAAATGTGTGATATAGGATATCTTGTTAAATATCATAAGCAAGCATGCATAGTCAAGGATCAATAGGGAAGTACTCTATTGACAGGGCATAGGAAAGGTAATGTTTATAAGGTCAACTGGAAAAACAAATCATCTAATCATATTTGCATGATAGCTAAGAACGATCAAAATTTTCTTTGGCATAAGAAGATTAATCATCTAAACTTTATGTTAGGATCGGGGACGCCCTTGAAGGACCGGGGTGTACCGGTTTTGAAGGGTAGCCGCTTACAACACAACAACACACAATTTGGTGATAGTCCGGTTAGAGACTAAAACCGTTCTCAACACTACGCAAACTGTCACAAACTCTTGAAACGGGTTCAAGGGCGGAAATGTTTGTTTCAGTCTGAAGCAACACATACGACTTGGATGAGATTTATGAGGAGTCGGTTTAAGGAGTATGTATGGACCGGTTTTGATTATAGGAATAGGATTATGTTTCGGTTAATGTATTTCGGTTTTTTAGAGTAAATAAGTAGGAAATAAGTAAAAGACACGAGACAAGATTTTTTATGGATGTTGGGAGTAAACCCTCCTAGGTCACCCCTTCTTCTCAGATTATGAGAAGGATCTCCACTAACTTTCAAAGTTACAACACTTACAATGCCGGTCGAGCCTAACTCGCTACTCGCCGGTTACACCAACTCACTCTTGATGTAATACAATAATATCGCACAATAAAGCTTTCGGTAAATAGAACAAATATTTTGGATCGCCCGTGAGATTTCTTTCTCTCTCTTAAAGTATTTCAGAACCGTAATAAATGAGGTAGCTACATCTTCCTTTTATAGTGAATAGGATCCCAACGGTCATTTTCTTCTCTCACCGTGGGATTGGTCAGTTCAAAGTCACGCCGGTTCAGAGATGTTGCGTGCACGTTTCAGCTTCCTGACACTTGGCAAGCATGCATATACCAATCAGGTATGGATGACATAGTCGACTTGCAGTTTTGGTCACGTGTCAGACATGCACCTTCCGGCTATCTGAGTCGGATCTTCGGATCAGCAATTCATCCTTGTCTTTATCGCATGCTTCTGATCCGGATCTTATCTTCTTTTATTTTCCCAAGACACGTCTATTTCGTCATATTACATCATCTTTGTAATTCTTAGTTTTCGGTTGAGTCTTTCGTAGTGTGATCCGGCTGGAGTATGACACTTTTCTTTGCTAGCCGGTCTGTTGGGAATGTTGAGGCCGGTTCCTCTTGATCATGACTTGATTATCTGGAGCCGGATTGCTTTGATATATTCTTCAGCCGGTTTATGCAGTCTTCAGCCGGTTTATACGACTCAATTTGTTCCTGCACATGAAAGTTAATAGTTGTTTAGTTTTCCGGCCGGTTTCAAAAATTAACTTACTTAATTTTTCTTATCAATTTCTCCCTTTTTGATTATTTAGAATAAATATTCAAAAATCGTAATGTGTGATCGGTTTGAAAATTAACTTACTTAAATTTTCTTATCAATTTATCCCTTTTTGATTATTTAGAATAAATATTTAAAACTTGTAATGTATGACCGGTTTTGAAAAATGTTTTTAACAATTTCTCCTTTTTTTGATGTTTTTCTAAGAAAAATTTCAAAACAAGTTGATTTTTCAAAAGATGTCTAGTAAAATCATTACTTTGAGATATTAGGAAAATTAACTTAGTTCCGAAACAAAACACCAACAAATAACATAAGTAAATTGTTCATAAAGAAAAATAAGCTAAGGATTGGATGATCCCCCTTTTCTTTCTCTTTTCTCCTTTCCTCCTCCTCTTTCTCCTTCCATTCCCTATCTCTTCTTTCCGCGTCAATGCGCCATCCGGTAAATACATTTGATATGCCAGGAGTTCGCTGATTGAACCGGAAGGCACCGCCTATTAGTCTGGGTGGACGAGATGATTGGGCAACAGTCGGACCAGAACTTAGAGATGTGGTTAATGTTTCAACTACTTTCTTCTTTCGCGGGTTAAGTCGTGTAGCGTCTTCCTCTTCTTCATCTAGAGGTTCCTCAAATTGTTCATCCGGTTGAAACTCTTCGATACCGCTTTGTTCAACCTGATGCAGCAAGCTCACAATCTTCTTACGTTTATTCTTGTTCCTTGTTTTCATTGAGTGCGAGGTTTGTGCTGATGTGGATTCCAGTTGAGCGGCCTTTTATTCCTCATTGTACTTCTTGGCCAACTCGTGGTCCTTGTCTTCAGTTTCCTTTCTTAACCGTTCCCTAGCCTCGTCTTCGTCTTAAATTCTCCTAGTTGTTTTGGCATCTGCACGAATCTGCTCTTGAGTTCTATCAGCTTGCAGTTTAGACAACTCCTCAATCTGAGCTGCCATAGCCTACATCATTTCAAGTAAAGGAGCAATTGCGGTTTTGACAGACTCGTCGATCATTGTCTTGATCGATGTTTGAACCGTTTCGACAATTTCAGAGTGAATAGATGCCCGGACTGTTTCAATCAAATTGGTTTGAACGATTGCAATTTTGGCATCGGTAGCAATGCTGTACTCGTTAAGGGAGGACATGATTATGTCAACAACAACTTCCTTCATTTGCTCAAATCCCGGAGTCTGATCAGTCTGCGGTGGAACTCTGCTCCGGTTTTCTGCCATTTTGGAGGATTCTCCGGAATTGAAAATTGGTTTGCTTTGGAACTGATCAGCATGCAGCAAAAGATTTTTGCACTCATCTCTCCATTCTGCCTCGAGCCGGTCAGCATTGCGTGCAAGATCATTCTGTACCGTATGAAACCGCTCAATCATTTTCAACTCCATTGGAGTTAGTTTTGCTCCTTCTGCCTTCTTCATGGCATCATTTACCGCTTGCAGTTTTGCATATTCCTCTATCACAAGATTTTTAGCATATGCGGCTTGGATTACGTCGGTACCCGTGACCTTGAGAGCTTCTTCTTCCAGAGCTACAAGTTTCTCCCAGTATTCATTGCCGTTGAAGTCAGGGATCATTTCGGATAACTTCGTTTCACAACGCAACCTGACCCATAGGTGATAAGGAGTGGCCAGCTCTTCAGCTTCCTTGTTCATATCCCGGATGAAATTTTGGAACATTTCTTCCTCTTCTTCTGCTGAAATAGAGACCTCAGCTTCGGGCACAATTTCAGTTTATCCGGGTTCGGTTTCATTGTCTAATTGCACCAGAGAGTCCTCAATCATAACTTCTTTGTTAACTTGAGATGGACCTTCAGGTGTGATCGGTGGGTTTGTCGGCCCATCTTGAGCCGGTTGGAGACTTGATTCGGTTGGAACGGATTTGTCCCCAACCGAACCGGATGGTTCCTTTTCTTCGTTGTTTCCCTCCTAAGCTAGAGGGCTGATGTTTTCTAAGTTGGCCGTTTCTTCGACCAGATGAATTTCAGTCTGACTGGTTACTTCAACCTGATCCGATTGTTGGAGAAGACTTGTTACATCGTCTTCTGTTTCATGCACAACCGTTTGGACTACGTCCTCTATGACTTCTGAGGTTCGCAATCCCACATCGTCGATTGTATCGTCGAGGTTCTTGGTTGGTGATTTGGAGTTTTCGGATTCAGCGCTAGTCTCCCTAGCCGGATTCTCCTTTGATTTCGACTGAGTTTCTTGGCTCCCCAAGGGTTCGGCTTGCTTCGATGAAGGGTTAGAATCGGCATCGTTTGGACGGACAGTGTTGAGTGGAATCAGCTGAAGTAGCTGTTTAGTTCTTTTTGGTGAATGGTCCGAGGATAGAGTTTTCTCGGAATCTGCCGGTTTCTTGGCGCTTTTTTTCGCCGATTTCTTTACTCATCCCCTTTTATGCGGGACTTCGGTTCGAATAGCCTTTCCTTTTGGATCGGCTTGTTTGAACTTTCACCAGCCGGTGTAGACGAACTGGTTCCTTTTGAGGACTTGGTCCTAGATGATTTCGGCCTGGCCGTTTTAGTAGTTCTTTTGCTCATGTGCTCAGAATTTAAAATATTACTGGATGCGAGTGGTTTACCTTCACCGAGTTCGACTTAAAGGAACCGCAGGATCTTCCCTATCTGCATGGCGTATGCATGAACCCGACCGTTCATTTGTATCACCATTTCGCAGAATTGTTCGAACAGAACAGTTCCCCAGTCAATTTTGTCACCGCGGACAATTGCCATCAGCATCTTCAGTTTCAGCTTTGTCAGGTTATGGAAGTTTCCTCCCTTACCCTAAAGCGATTTGGAAATTATATCTACCAGCCATCTGAACTCTGGCTTGATTTTGTTCTTCCGCTGGAGTGAGACACCAGATATGTGTCATCACTCGATATGGCTAGCCGGGCAGCGTTAGATTCTGCATCCGATAAACTTGCTTTGAAATCCAGCCCGGTATTTGGCAAACCGAGTGCTTCTGAGAAAATTTCTTCAGTGATGTTAACTGCCTTGCCGCACACGGTGGCGGAGATTGTCCTCTTTGTCAGTGTCGCCGTGTTCAGAAATTCTTCAACCTCCGTCGGATGCACGAAGAACGGGCTAGAAAGGTAAGTTTCTAACCCAGAATCTCTTAACGATTGAAGCACAACTTTGTGTTCTTCTACAGCGTGTTCATCAATGTCGTTGAAATTGACCTGCAAGATGTATTTAAACTGTGCTTTATCTGAATCCATGGCGAGATTATGAACGAAGAAGATGAAGATTAGAGAGAATCAGATTGCAATAGAAAGCTTAAGTTTTTTAGAGAGAGAAAGCATGTGCAAATAATGAACTGTTTTAGTTTTATATAGGGAGCGGTTTTCAACGGTTAAAAGTTGAACCGTCACTTCGTTATGAGTTTTTGGCGCCAAATTTCCCTCCAAAAGTTACTACAGTAACTTTTGGCGGTGATTGCAGAGAATAACTATGGGCGGTAATATTATGGGCGGTAAACCGTGAGCGGTAAACTTTGAATTTTTTCAGATATGGTTTGAGATTTTGATTTAATTGGAAATTTTGTTAACCAAAACATTATTTAATAAGAAGTCTTTTTATTTAGTTAGAGCAGAACCGGAAAGAAACTTAGGTGAAAACCGGAGAGTTAAAGATATGAAATTCTTTATATTAAATTGAAATAAAAGGATTAATTGGTTGTCTGGTCGTACAACAAAATAACTAGATAATCGGAAACTACATAAATTTAAAGAAGATCGAGCCACTCTCCCTCGATCATCCTATAGACCCACTCATCCACGGTGTTGCCGGTTCATTCCTCAATCCTCGATATCCATCTGTTCAACATGGGCCGAGTCATGGTGTTGGCCGGTCCGATAGGAACATCGGGTCCGAGGTTGGGACGATGAACTTCCAGGTATCGGCTGATTTGGGGAGCGAAGTCAATCCTTCCCCTTAGAGCTGAGACAAGTTTCTTCAAATTGTTGAAGAGATATGAAGCCCAGTTTATGGGCGATTTTCTGACGATGGCTATCATGATGTCGAAAGCCTCCCGGTTGTAGTTCTGGTTGGGCATTCGGCCCATGATAGACCGCTGGACCAAGTCATGAAAGACTTGGTATTGGGGAGCAAGGTCGTCATTTTCTCCGTGTTCATCAACCGGATGAATGGAGCAGGAGAAGATGAAGGCATAGTCTTCTTTAGCCGGAAAATACTGCGTTGGGAAGTCCGAAAATCCTTCGGTTGGGAGTTCAAAGAAATAGGTAAAGTGTTCTTCGGTGATCCGAAGAAATCTTCCGTCAATGATGGTTCTTATGCTGCCATCATCAAGGATGTGCCCGTTGTTAAAGAATTCATACACCTCCTCTTCGAGGATGTTGTCCGAGCCTTCGAGAAACTCTTGCAACCCCAATTCTACGATCGGTGAGAATATGGTTTCTTTAAACCGAGAATTCATCATTTCATGGAAGTCGACAATGATGGTGTTTCTCATCTCAGCATTCATTTTTAGGAAAGAATATGAGCAAGGAGTGTGTGATATTTTTGAAGTTTCGAACTTAGAGAGAGAAAGGAATATTTGAAGTGTGATTTGATGAAGAAGGATGAGGCCCCTTTTATAGTGTGGGCGGTTGGTTGCATTTAATGAGAATATTTGAAAAAATCAGACCGTTTATGTCTAGTCATAAAGGTTTTATCAATTTTCAAGGAAATAATGGATTGTCTGGTTTATTCAGATTAAGCATGCTTCTTGGGAAACATATATTTCAGTTTTCAAGACTGATTTGATTTGGTTTGATATGGCGCATTTAGTGTTGGTTATATCTTTAGGATTCATTTGGTTTCGATCCAAAAGGAAAGAAAATATTTTCATTAATAAAACATATCAAACCGGTAGTACAATAAAATTACCGGTTTGGTAAAAAAGGAAAGAGATGAGAATGATTTAGACATTAGATGAGCCGGCAACTTGATTCTTCTTAGCCCTTGCTGCTTCCCACCGATCGATTAACTCTTGGATTCTCTCCTTCGTGAGCACGTGCTTCGGATGAAGAGTGACGAAGGGTCTGGAGTGGATATCCAGACTAGCACAAAAACCGCTTAGCTGAGGAGCATAAACCATGATGCATTTATACTAATCGGTTTTCCGTGACCGGTTTTTAGTTGGATATCTTATTCCGATGTGAAGAAATGTTGAATCGCATCAACATTTGTTCAGCTTTGGATTAAATTTATCCACTTCTGCCAGGTCATTTGAATCGCTTAGTGTGTATACATGTGGTTTGATATCATGAAGTGATCAGGCATAACTGGAGACTTCCTTCCGGTTAGCATCCTTGAATATTTAATGACCTATTTGAATATGGTTTGAGAAGCGAGAGCTTCTTGCATATCCCGGTTTTTCATGATAATGTATGTAAACAGTATGCATGGATGATCATGGTATAAGTTGCTTGCTATCAGTAAGTCCTAGAATATTTCTGAAATGAGAAAACTTAGCTTCTTGTAGCGGTTTGGTGAAGATGTCAGCTACTTGTTGCTCAGTTGAGACATATTCCAGCCGGATATGCTTCTGTTGAACATGCTCCCGGATGAAATGATGTCTTATGTCAATGTGTTTCGTTCTTGAGTGCAACACCGGATTGTATGTGATCGCTATTGCATTGGTGTTGTCACAAAATATTGGAGATTCTTCATCTATTACACCAAAATCTCTTAGTTGCTATTGGATCCAGAGGAGTTGTGCACAGCAGTTTCCGGCTGCTAGGTACTCTGCCTCTACGGTTGATGTTGCAACTGAGGTTTGTTTCTTTCTGTTCCACTTGTACTCTTTCTATCGATTTTGCATCCTGTGTAATCCGCGTCTAAGTAACTTATGAGATTGAAGCTTGAGTCTTTTGGGTACCAAAGTCCCACATCTTGAGTCCCTTTCAAATATTTTAATATTCTTTTAGTCGCGGTGTAATGTGATTGCTTTGGATTGGCTTGAAATCTCCCGCATACTCCGACCGCAAATAGGATGTCCGGTCGGCTGACTGTTAGGTATAGCAAAGATCCAATCATTCCTCAATATGTTGTAATGTCAACGGCTTGACCATCCTCATCTTTGTGTAATTTTACGGAAGAGCTCATCGGTGTAGCCGCCTCAGCACATGTATCCATTCCAAATTTCTTCAGCAGTTCCGCTGTGTACTTTGACTGGCTTATGAACGTTCCGGTTTCGATCTTCTTATCCTGAAGTCCTAGGAAGAAACTCATTTCTCCCATCATACTCATTTGAAATTTGTCAGTCATCATTTTCGAGAACTTATCACATAACTTTGGATCGGTTGATCCAAAAATAATATCATCAACATAGATTTGAAAGTAGTATATGTTCATTTTTCTCAAATTTGAAAAGTGTTTTATTGACTGAACCTATTGTAAACTTGTGATCTAATAAGAATTGCGTTAATGTGTCATACCAGGCTCTTGGAGCCTGTTTCAAACCGTAAATGGCTTTGTTTAGCCGGTAAACATGGTTTTCATATTCTGAATTTTTGAAACCTAGAGGTTGATTAACATACACCTCTTCATTTACTTTACCGTTTAGAAAAACGCTATTAACATCCATTTAAAAATCTTTGAAATTTTCAAAAGCTACAAATGCTAGAAATATTCTAATGGCCTCAAGTCTAGCTACAGGGGCAAATGATTCTTCAAAATCAACGCATTCTTCCTGTTTATAGCCTTGAGCCACTAACCGGGCCTTGTTCCTCGTAACTAAACCGTCTTCATTGAGTTTATTTCTGAATACCCATCGTGTTCGTATAACCGGTTTGTTTTTCGGTCTAGGAACTAGGTATCAGATTTTATTTCTTACAAACTCGTTTAGTTCCTCTTGCATTGCTAGGATCCAGTCGAGATCTGACAGTGCTTCATCCACCCTTTTCGGCTCAATTTGTGATATGAAAGCTGAGTTTTCATAGTGTTCCAAATTCTGTTGCCTAGTTCGGACGGGTGAGGATATGTTACCTATTACTAGTTCAAGAGGATAATTTTTGTTCCTTCTGAGGTTTATCCGAGACGTGTCTTCCAAGCTTTCGGTTGGCTGATCAAGGTTAGACTAATCGGTAGGCTGAACAGAGTCAGACCAACCGATTTCTTTAGTTGAAACTGATGAGTCAACTTTCTGCGGTAAAGCAGTTTGAACAGTCTGAGGTTCAGCATCAACCGCTTGATCATTAACAAATCGTCTAAAAACTGGAACCTCATCTTCACCATCAGAATAAATATTGAAATTTTCCATTCTGTTGTGAAGGTCGAAGAGTAATGCAGTGTTTCGTTCAACCGATTCATCAAAAACAACGTGAGATGTTTCTTCAACTGTTAAAGTTCTAGTATTATATATTCTATATGCTTTACTTACAGCTGAGTATCCCAACATTATTCCTTCATCGGATTTAGCATCAAAAGCAGTCAAATAATTTTTGCCGTTGTTGTGAACAAAACATTTACTACCAAAAATTCGAAAATACCGTATGTTTAGAATTCGATCATAGTATATTTCAAAAGGGGTTTTGGAAAAACGTTTAGTTACTAGAGACCGGTTTTAAGTGTAACATGCGGTATTGATAGCCTCAGCCCAAAACTTTTGAGCAATACCCGAATCGGCTATCATTGACCTTGCGGCTTCCTTGAGAGTTCGGTTTCTTCTCTCAGCCAGGCCGTTTTATTGAGGAGTTCTAGCACTAGACAACTCGTATCTAATACTGAAATAATCAAGAAAAGTAGTTAATTTGCTGTTTGTAAACTCAGTTCCTCTATCACTTCTGATTTTGTTTATCCGAATAGATTTTTCATTTTGTATTCTCAAAATCAGTTTGATCAGATTTGGTGTTGCTTGATTCTTAGAAGCTAAAAATATTACCCAAGTGAATTTAGAATAATCATCAATAACTACCATAGTATATTGTATGCCTCCTAGACTTGTTACTCTAACCGGACCAAACAGATTCATATGCAGGAGTTCTAAGTATCGTTCGGATTGATGATTTCCTTTTACTTTTGAAAGATGACTTTATTTGTTTACCCATTTGACATGCAGCACATACTTTATCTTTTGAAAAATTGACATTTGGAAAACCGTAAACGAATTCCTTAAAACATATGAAGTTTATTATTTTGAAGTTTAGATGGTTTAGCCGTTTGTGCCAGAGCCAGTTTGGATCATTTCCAGCTATCATGCATACAGGGTTTTCAAACCTAGTTTTCCAATCAACTTTGTAGATATTTCCTATTCGGTTACCGGTTAATAGAATGTCATTTTGATGATCTTTTACTAAGCATGCAATCTTATGAAACTCAACTTTGTATCCTACATCGCACATTTGACTAATGCTTAACAGGTTGAAATGAACAATTTCTATCAATAATACATTATTTATAGACAGGTTACCATGGACAATCTTACCCTTGCCCACAATTCTACCTTTTGAGTTGTCACCAAATGTGATAACTGCTCCAGTTTCATAGGTGATATCTGCTAGTAGTCCATTGTCACCAGTCATGTGTCTTGAGCATCCACTGTTCAGATACCATTCCGAGTTCTTTAGCCGGTTGCTTCTCCTAACCTGTAAAAAAGAAATATTTACATCTTTTTGGTACCCACATTCAGTAGGGTCCATGGTTGATTAGTCCCTTTGGGATCCAGACTTGAATAAGTCGGATCACTTTCCCGGTATTTGTTCTTATGATATTTGGCTTTACTTCTTGATCTTTGCTCAAGAATGCCTTATATCGAGGTGGTGAATGTTTTTGAGATTGTGATGTACTTGTTTTGTTTTGTTTATCTTCTGTTCGGGTGGCTTTCCTTCTCTCAAGTTGAAGCCATTTTTCTAATTCGGTTGGACTTACATATTTTAGTTCCGGTTTTATGACAGTTTCTACCTCGTTGTTGGTTGAAGAGCTCTTGACAAATCTTATGAAGGGAAGATTGTCTTTTGTGAGTTTCATCCCGTTAGGTTGACTTGGTTTGTTTGTTTCATTTTGTTTGTATCCAACACCAAATTTACACTTAGGATGTCTTTTATAATTGCACATCTGATCTACGGCTTTACAAGATCTTTCCCAGACAGCCGTAATATACAGTGTTCTTTCATTACTTCAGTTACCGGTTGAACTGTCTCCTCATTCTCTAAGGATAGTTTAGCCGGTTCATACATTGTGGTTTCACATGACTCATCTGCGATACCATTTGACTCTACGGTTTTATTTCTACTGGAGTCGGTATATAGGCAGATATGTTTCTGAACTCAGCGACCATTTCGTTGAGTGCAGAGTTTAGATCTTCCTTAGTAAACTCATTAGAGGAGAAATCAAATACCTCTTCGTCGTTTGCCATGAAGCATGTTAGTCTCTTCTCATCATTTTCGTTATCGGAATACGCCCATTCACTTCCACTGTCGGATGCAATGAGTGCCTTTTGTATTTCCTTCCCTTCATCGGCTTGCTGGTTATCATTTCTTCGGTAATCGTTCTGTTGGTTGTCATTTCTCCGATAATCATTCCCCTAGTAGTTGTTACCCTGATACCGGTTGCCTTGGTAGTTGCTTTCCGGTTTTCTATCGTCTCTTCTTGGTTTCCTACATTCTGACCTGAAATGTCCAAAACCATCACAATTATAACAACTTTTATTTGATTTAATAACGTAATTATAATTGAAATTGTTGTTAGATGGTGGCTGGTTCTTCTTCATGAATCTCCCAAATTTCTGAGCTAGCATCGCCATCACATCTTCACTAATCTGATCAGCGTTTTTGACTTGAGCCGGAGCGGTTGATACTTGGACCACCGGTTCCACAGATGTATCCAGAGCTCTGGTTGCGATTGACGTAGATGCTTCGTCTTCGATCCAAGACTTAATCTCGAACTCATAGGCTTTCAGATCCTCGAACACGTCATGTAGTTTCATTTGCCCAAGATTGCTTGATTCCTTCATCACCATGGTTTTGATATCCCATGTGCTCGATAGTGATCTTAAGGCCTTAATAATTACTTCCTGGTTGTCGTATCTTTTTCTGAGTGTTTGTAGCTCGTTGACCACACTGGTGAACCGGTTGCTAAATTCTTTCATGTTTTCCCCCGGTTTCATCCTGATGTTCTCATATTTTTGAGTAGCCACCAAGATTTTATTCTCTTTTGTTCTTTCGTTTCCTTCATGAATCTGAATGATCGTCTCCTAGGCTTCCTTTGCAATATCACAATCTGATATCTTGTTCAATGTGTTATTGTCTATAGCCTTGTAGATTGTCTCATGCAATGGTTGTCCAAGTTACTCCGTCTTCGATATTCAGTTGTCCATGCGTCTATCTCCTTGTTGATATTGATTGGCCCTTCCTTAAGAACTCTGCTCATCTCATCATCCAGCGTAATCAGATGTAGATACATCTGTTTCTTCCAACTGCTAAACGCTTCATTGTTTAGCATTGGTGGCTTGTCGTTGTGGGTCATGCTTCCCATCTTCTTCGATTGCTTGAGTGTTAAGAACCTGGCTCTGATACCACTTGTTAGGATCGGGGACGCCCTTGAAGGACCTGGGTGTACCTGTTTTGGAAGGGTAGCCGCTTCCAACACAACAACACACAATTTGGTGATAGTCCGGTTAGAGACTAAAACCGTTCTCAATACTACGCAAACTGTCACAGACTCTTGAACCGGGTTCAAGGGAGGAAATATCTGTTTCAGTCTGAAGCAACACACACGACTTGGATGAGATTTATGAAGAGTCGGTTTAAGGAGTATGTATGGACCGGTTTTGATTATAGGAATAGGATTATGTTACGGTTAATGTATTTCGGTTTTTTAGAGTAAATAAGCAGGAAATAAGTAAAAGACACGAGACAAGATTTTTTATGGATGTTCGGAGCAAACCCTCCTACGTGTCACCTCTTCTTCTCAGATTATGAGAAGGATCTCCACTAACTTTCAAAGTTACAATATTTATAATGTCGGTCGAGCCTAACTCGCTACTCGCCGGTTACACCAACTCACTCTTGATGTAATACAATAATATCGCACAATAAAGCTTTCGGTAAATAGAACAACAGTTTTGGATCGCGCGTGAGATTTCTTTCTCTCTCTTAAAGTATTTCAGAACCGTAATAAATGAGGTCGCCACGTCTTCCTTTTATAGTGAATAGAATCCCAACGGTCATTTTCCTCTCTCACCGTGGGATTGGTCAGTTTAAAGTCACGCCGGTTCAGAGATGTTGCATGCACGTTTCAGCTTCCTGACACTTGGCAAGCATGCATATACCGATTAGGTATGGATGACGTAGCCGGCTTACAGTTTTGGACACGTGTCAGACATGCACCTTCCGGCTATCTGAGTCAGATCTTCGGATCAGCAATTCATCATTGTCTTTATCGCATGCTTCTGATCTGGATCTTATCTTCTTTTATTTTCCCAAGACACGTTTATTTCGTCATATTACATCATCTTTGTAATTATTAGTTTTCGGTTGACTCTTTCGTAGTGTGATCCGGCTAGAGTATGACCTTTTTCTTTGTTAGCCGGTCTGTTGGGAATGTTGAGGCCGGTTCCTCTTGATCATGACTTGATCATCTGGAGCCGAATTGCTTTGATATATTATTCAGCCGGTTTATGCAGTCTCTAGCTTGTTTATACGACTCGGTCTGTTCCTGCACAAGAAAGTTAATAGTTGTTTAGTTTTCTGGACGGTTTCAAAAATTAACTTACTTAATTTTTCTTATCACTTTAAGACTATGAAGTCTAAATGTTTTAAAGAATTAGTGGTAGGTATCCCTAAATTGAAGTTTTCTAAAGATAATGATTGTTCTGCTTTCCAGATGGGAAAACGGATCAAATTAACTTTTAAAAATAAAGGTAACATTCAGTCTGAAAGATGTTTAAAACTTTTGCATGTGGATCTTTTCGGTCCAGTTAAGGTAACTAGTTTAGGAGACATGAGATATATCTTAGTAATTATTGATGACTACTCTAGGTTTATTTGGGTTATTTTCTTATCTTCTAAAGATCAAGCTACTCCTAATTTGATTAAAATGCTTAAAAGAGTGATAAATGAAAAATCGGTAAGCATTAATAAAATTAGAAGTGATAGGGGCACTAAGTTTATTAAAAGGACTCTATTTTGTTACCTTGAGGAGTATGGTATTAGACACAAGTTTTCTAGTGCCAGAACTCCACAGCAAAAAGGTTTGACTGAAAGGAGAAAAAGAACTCTTAAGGAGGCGGCTAGATCAAAGATAGTCGACTCTAGAGTAGCCCAAAAGCTTTGGGTAGAGTCTATCAACACAACATGTCATACTCAAAACCGGTCAATGATTAATAAAAGATTTAACAAGACGCCTTATGAGATATACTATGGAAAAGCTCATAATGTCAAATATTTTAGGATCTTTGGCTGTAAGTGTTACATTCATAACAATGGAAAGAATTATTTGACCGCTTTTGATGTCAAATCTAATGTTGGTATTATGTTAGGATATTCTTCAGTCAGTAAAGCTAACAGAGTGTATAATAAGCAAACTCTAACTGTTGAGGAATCATCCCATGTTTTGTTTAATGAGTCTGTCGAAAGTAACACTTCTATATCAATTGATTTGTCTAATAGAATGAAGGATGTCATTATCCAATCTGATAGTGAAGATGAAGTCCAAGTCATCTAAAACATTGCTTCTGAACAGACGGCTGATTATGTTGAATTTCAACAAGACTAGACCGTAACTAAATAGGCTGCTGAAAGTCTGGATAACTCTAAGCAAACCGGTCGGTCAGATCTTCATTAACCAACCGGTCAGTCAAATTTTGATCAAATAATCGGTCGTTCAGAAAATGTTTCGGGACCAAACTTCAAATGGAACCGAAATCCTCCTCCTAAGCTAATAATAGGTGATCGCTCTACGCCTCTTAAGACTAGACATCAATAGTTAGATGTGTATGCTAATTTTTCTTTCATCTCAAAGATTGAGCCTAATAAGGTTGACAAAGTATTACTTGATTCAGATTGGATTCTTACAATGCAAGAGGAGCTAACTAGTTCGAAAGAAACAAAGTATGGCATTTGGTTCTAAGACCAGCTAATCAATCTTTCATTGGAACCAGATGAGTCTTTCGCAATAAACTTAATGAAGATGGTTTGGTCACGAGGAACAAGGCTAGACTAGTTGCCCAAGACTACAGACAGGAGGAATGCATTGACTTCGAGGAGTCATTTGCTCTTGTCTCCATACTTGAGGCCATTAATATCTTTCTAGCATTTTCTTCTTTTAAAAACTTCAAGGTTTTTTAAATGGACATAAAGAGTGCCTTCCTTACCGAAATAATCAATGAGGAGGTCTACATGAGCAGCCTCCCGGTTTTAAAAACCCCACCTTGATGAATCATGTTTTCAGACTAGATAAGGAATTATATAGTCTTAAGCAGGCTCCTAGAACTTGGTATGACACTATTAATAAATTCGTATTTCATCATGACTTCACTATAAGTTTGATTGATAAGACATTGTTTAAGTTTGAAAAATATTCTCATATCTTACTTGTTCAAGTATATGCTGATGATATTATCTTGGGTCATCTAACCCCAAATTGTGTGAAAAGTTTTCTAAGATGATGAAAGATAAATTTAAAATGAGCATGATGGGGGAGTTAAGTTTCTTTTTAGTCCTTCCAGTTTGTCAAATTGAAGGAGACATTTTTATCATTCAGGCGAAGTACACAAAGGAGCTGCTAAAGATGTTTGGCATGAAAAGTTGTTCTTCTGCCTCAACACCAATGAGCTCATCAATCAAAATTTATAAAGATGAATATGGTCAAAGCGTTGACATCATTGCGTATCGTTGGATCATCGACTCCCTTCTCTATCTAACAGCTAGCAGGCCAGACATCCTCTTCGCTCTTGGTGTTTGTGGGAAATTTCAGGCTAATTCTAAACAATATCATTATGTAGCTGCTAAAAGAATTTTAAAATATTTAAGGGCACTCAAAATGTGGGATTGTGGTGACCGAAGGATTCCAGTTTCAATTTGATTATCTAATATGATGCAGACTATGTAGATTATAAGGTGGACATGAAGAGCAACAGTGGAACATGCCAATTCCTTGGTGACCGTCTTGTCTCATGGTATAGCAAGAAATAGACCTCCATTACAATCTCAACGATTAAAGCTGAGTATCTAGTTGCTGGGAGTTGTTGTGCTCAACTACTGTGGATTCAACAACAACTAAAGGATTTCGATATTCAAACCGAGGAATCCCCAATCTTCTGTGACAACACCAACATCATTTCCACAACCTACAATCTGGTGTTGCACTTGAGGACCAAGCACATAGATATCATACATCACTTCATCTGAGATCATGTGGTGTAGAAGTATATCCGGCTGAAATATGTATTAACCGATCAACAAGTGGCCGACATTTTCACCAAGCCACTCCAAGAGAATATGTTTTCCTATTTTAGAAATATTTTGGGTCTTGTAGATCTTAACTCAATTTTCTAAAACCACAGCATGCATTGAGGGAGAAGCTCTCGCTTCTCAAAATGTTTTCATTGCATTTGTTTCCGGGCATGCATTCAGGGAGAAAGTTTCGCTTCTCAAAATGTTTTTAGTGCATCACTTTATAAAATATTTGTTTGCATAAATTTAAAGGGAAATGATTTGATAAACCAAATAGATAGATAAAACCGGACAGTTTTCTCATTTTAAACTAACCAGATCATTCGACCGAAACTACCGTAAATAATACCGAAATTCCTTAAGAAACCTAGAAGTTAAGCCATTCGGTTATTTACAATTTGAATAAATACTGCTCTGTCAGTTTTTGTTTTAAGAGAAAACGTGTTTTACTCAAATAAATAACCGATCCCTTAATTACCTTCTATGAAAAATAGATTTTGTTATTTTAAAATAAAAAAATTTTGGTTTAAAATATAATCTTATTATATTTGAAATTACACATATTTTTCTCAATCTATTTTCAGATATTTTGTGTAATTATTTTTAGATTACATTAATTTTTATTTATTTAATTTAATCTAAAATAATATTAGTTTTCTAATATATTTTTTTTTGAACCGAATAGAAATTATTACAAACCGTATTCGAATATTATTTATCATATTTTATTATTTTATGTTAGGTTGTATTTCTTTTTTTAGGGGATAGGGAAAGGGAATAAAACTAAGATGGTCACTCCGGAACATGGCTCGTTCATTCACTTGCTCATTTGCAGCTTCGCCGTAAGCGATTAGTTGCCTCCTTTCCTCCGCCGAAAGATGTTTAGCCAGAAGCGACAAAAGGGGGGCCGTAGCCCGGGAAGGGAGAGTGGCTGAGTGGTCAAAAGCGACAGACTGTAAATATATTGAAGTTTTTCTGCGTACGTTCGAATCCTACCTCTCCCACTTGTTTGTTGTAAACTTTAGAGAAGAGAGAGGAGGCATTCGTCAGCTCCTACAGGCCAACCTAAGAAGCTCTTTCTACAAAATAAATTATTTTGTGACAAATTATTTTATTTTAAGATATTCTAAGAAAAATGGATTTTTTAATTTTAAAATAAGAATTTTTTTGGATAAAAAAATAATCTTATTGTTTTTTAAATTACACAGATTTTTCTAAATATATTTTGGTATATTTTGTGTGATTTTATATTTCATGTGATTTTGTAAATACACTATGGTAAATTATTTGATTTAATTCAATTAATTTAATCTAAACTAAGATTAATTTTCTAATATAAAAGTTATCTCAACCAAATATAAATTATCGCAAACTTTTATAAATATTATATACCATATTGTATTGTTTTATATAAAGTTGTATTTGTTTTTAATAAGTGAATGTTTCGCAATGCCCCTAATATGGATGGATTAGTGGTTCGATAAACGCTTTTTTTGAAATACCCTTAGTGTATAAACTAATATATTATTTACCATATTTTATTATTTTATGTTAGGTTGTATTTGTTTTTAATAGGTAATAATCATATTAATACATTATAAATCATTTTGCAATTTTTTTTATTTTCAAATATTCTAAGAAAAACAGGTTTTTTTATTTTAAAATAAAGAGTTTTTTTAGTTAAAAAAATAATGTTATTGTATTTTAAATTACACTGATTTTTCTTAATATATTTTGAGATATTTCGTGTTATTTTATTTCAAATTGCATCATTTATTTCAATTAATTTAATCTATACTAACATTAATTTTGTAATATAAAAATTATCACAACCAAATATAAATTATTACAAAACTTATTCGAATATTATTATTTGTTTTTAATAAGTTAAAATCATCTCAATACATTATAAATCATTTTTTGACAAATATTTTATTTTCAGATATTCTAAGTAAAACAGGTATTTTATTATAAAATAAGAATTTTTTTGGTTTAAAATCTAATCTTATTTTATTTGAAATTACACTAATTTTTCTCAATCTATTTTGGGATATTTCATGTGATTATTTTTTAAATTACATTATTTTTTATTTATTTAATTTAATTTAATATAAACTAGATTTATTTTCTAATATAAAATTATATGAACCTAATAAAAATAATCACAAACCTTATTCGAATATTATTTGTCATATTTTTATTATTTTATGTTAAGTTTTATTTGTTGTAATAAGTAAAAATCATATTAATACATTATTAATAATTTTGTGATGATTTTTTTTATTTTCAGATATTCTAAGAAAAACATGTTTTTTATTTTAAAATAAGAGTTTTTTGGATTAATAAAATAATCTTATTGTATTTGAAATTACACTAATTTTCTTAATCTATTTTGGGATATTTTATGTGATTTTATTTCAAATTGCATTATTATTAATTTATTTCAATTAATTTAATCTAAATTAAATTAATTTTGTAATATAAAAGTTATCTCAACTAAATATAAATTATTGTATACCTTATTAAAATATTATTTACTATGTTGTATTATTTTATGTAAGGTGGTATTTGTTTTTAATAAGTAAAAATCATATTCATATATTATAAATCATTATATTATAAATCATTTTGTGACAAATTTTTTTATTTTAAGATATTATATGAAAAACGAGTTTTTTATTTTAAAATAAAAGTTTTTTTGAGTTAAATAAATAATCTTATTGTATTTGAAATTACAATAATTTTCTTAATCTATGTCTGGATATTTCTTGTGATTTTATTTCAAATTGCATTATTATTAATTTATTTTAATTAATTTAATCTGAACTTTGTAATATAAAAGTTATCTTGACCAAATATAAATTATCATAAACCTTATTTGAATATTATTTACCATATTGTATTATTTTATGTATGGTTGTATTTGTTTTTAATAAGTAAAAATCATATTAATACATTATAAATCATTTTGTGTCGAATTGTTTTATATTTAGATATTCTAAGAAAAACGGGTTTATTTTATTTTATTTTAAAATAAGAGTTTTTTGCGTTAAAATATAATCTTATTTTATTTGAAATTACACTAGTATTTTAATCTGACAGGATCGGTGCTAACAATAGAGACTGAGGTCAGTCTATTGTGAACAACTTATGATAAACGATTCGATAATAATTCTGTGAGGGATTAGTATCTGTTTTTATTCTTCACAAATCCTTCATACTTTTGAAACGGATTCAAGTGTGGAAGTGTTCATCGGATTTGAAGTTTTGATCAACTGAATATAAATGGATGAAAGTAAAGAACACAAGGAGTTTTATGGATGTTTGGAGATAAAATTCTTATGTCACCCCTTCTTACACAACCAAAAGAATAACCACTAAATACTTTAAATCGAATACAAATTACTGAGCTAGCTAACTCTTTGTTGAACAGAACAACCTCTGTTCAACTTACAATATTCTCAACAATATTCTGAAAGTTAAACAGTAATTGAATCTCTCTCTTGAGTTTGAATGATGATAGAAATCAGTAAGAGCAAGAGCAAGTAATTTCGTGTGAATCAGATAACAAATTACTTCTTAATGATAAAGCAAGTGATTCGTCCGTTGTCCTTGAGCATCTATTTGTAGTAGAAGGACACCAACGGTTGAATCTTCTTTGTGGATACATGGCAAGTGTCCGTTGGAAGGCCAACCATAGTACTAGAGTACAACAGACTCTAAGAAAATAGATCGTGGCCGTACTGAACTGGTAGTGCGCCGAATATCCTCTAAAATTGTCTTGTACCAGATAAGCAATTGGAATGATATTTGCGTACGTGGCGTTCGTTCAAAATATACAATTAGTTGGCTTGCCAGACTACACAGAAGTGAGTGGAGCAGGAGTATCAAACAACTAGTTGATCATGGTTATACATATTCTTTCTTTAGACGGCTGCTAAAGCAAGACATTGGACGTGCTCTATTAAACCTCGTCTAAGGGAGTTAGACGTCCTCGTCTAACTAGGCATCCTTTAGACAACGTCTAAAGGAGTTAGACGTACTCGTTTAACTACGCATTCCTTTAGACAACGTTTAAAGGAGCTAGACGCCATCGTCTGATTATCCATCCCTTTAGTAGCGTCTAAAGGAGTTAGAAAAACTCGTCTAATTACGTTTCCCTTTAGACAGCGTCTAAAGGAGTTAGATGACCTCGTATAACTACGTTTCCTTTTAGACAACGTCTAAAGGAATAAGAAGTCTTCGTCTAACTAAACTTCCCTTTAGACAGCGTCTAAATGAGTTAGACGACCTCGTCTAACTACGTTTCCCTTTAGACAACATCTAAAGGAGTTAGACGTCCTCGTCTAACTATATTTTCATTTAGACAACATCTAAAGGAGTTAGATGTCCTCGTCTAACTATGTTTCCCTTTAGACATCGTCTAAAGGAGTTAGACGACCTCGTCTAACTACTTTTCCCTTTAGACTTCGTCTAAAGGATTTAAACTACCACGTCTAACTTCGTTTCACTTTACAATTCATCTAAGGGAGTTAGACTACCACATCTAACTAGCCTGCTTTAGACCGCGTCTAAATTAGCATAGTCTTATATATATGCACCTGCACAAAAATAAATAGACAACTTAGCTTTATTCTATTTAAACATCTAGCTTTATTCAATTTAAACATCATCAAAATTCTTTTATTTAATGTTTTATAACTTTTGTTTGTTTCTATGTTAATTATTTTTCACTTAATTAACTCTTTTCTTTACTTTATTTTTAATTTTCCCCAACAATTTCCCCCTTTTTGATGATTTTAAAATTATGCAATCTTAATAAAGAAAAATAAACACCCATAATATAATATTGAGATCAAAGTAGTTCACCAAAGTATTCAAACATAATTTTAATGTACGAGAAACAAAGAGAAAGATTTTGAGTCCTTCCCTTTTCACTCTTCGATCCGCGCAACTTTCAGGAATTGATTCTCCAGTTAGAATGTTATGGAATTGAGTAATCACTCGACCTTCACTGCCACGTCCTCTATCGCCTCCACGACCTGGACCTCTTCTTTATAGTGCACAACTGTCTTTGCCACCTCCAGTAGCTTTTCGCTTTGATTTCGATCGAGTTCCTCTAGCAGACGTTGACCCCCCTCTTTTGCTTCCTTCCCCTTTTTTAACATTATCAGTGTCGGCAGCAACAAGAAATATTTCCTTCTCAGCAGAAGCTTCATCCTCTTCTACAGCTTGAAATTGTCTTTCAATTGTGTTATCCTGCTCTAATCGCTCAGCCTCTACTCTTTTGAACGAATTAAACATTTCCACCATTTGGGACTAAAGAAGTTCAATCATGGACCTCGTCTCTTGATGAAGCTCCAGGTTGGAATTCTTCGATTCAGCATGTTGATTCATCTAACGTTGAAAGAAGTTCTTTTCAAACTTCTTGTACTGAGTATGGAGGATGTTGACTTCGTATGTATTTCTCTTCAGAGTCTTCTCAGTTTCTATTTGATTTGCAAGAATGGAAAGGAAATCCTCCTTACTTGATATGGACCCCTTCTCAAGGTTTTCTAGTCTGGATGACATGTCCATCATATTCTGCTGCATTGAACTCAGATCATCCATAATCACATTAAAAAAGTTTGCTCTTCCAAGAGAGGCTTCTTAAGAGGAACGGGCAGCAGATGATACAACTTGCGAGTACATTGGAGTAGTTCGAATAGGATTCACATGCAAGTTTAATTGTAAAGATTGCTCCGGTTCTTTTTCTTTTGGAGGGGAAGAGGGAGCATTTGAAACATTCCTTGAGTTTTTCTTATCATTTAGGATATCTACACATGTCTGATTAACACGTTCTGAAATATCTTCAAATTGAAGAGGTAGATCAGCAACGTTTTCAACGATATACGCAACAGTCTTGATGAGGGATGATCAATGAACATGTGGAGAAGGAATCAGATTTTCTTCCAATGGTGCTTCTTCCGAGGATGAGGAGGACTCGGCTTTTTCAGATTGTTCCCCCTCAACAGAGGGAGTCTTCTCTAAATCTACTTTCTTCAAGGGTTCCCCCTCAACCTGTGACCCTAGTGTCTTATCAGTTATCTTTGGTGAGTCTTCCTCAACCAATGGAGATTTTTCTACTTCAGATATAGGAGGAGCCACTTCAGATGTCTCCTTTTGTGGAATGGGCGTCTGATTAACTTTAAAACTAACTACCTCCTCTTCTATGCTGTTCAACAATATGCTGGGCCATTAAGCGATTTTCTTCAAAGGATATTTTGGCCAGATCAATGAGATGGGCAGCAACCTGCTCTTCTTCTTTAGAAAAAAATCTGATCATCTTCAATGATTTTCATGGGCTCGTCTTGAATAGAAGACATGTCATCAAACATATTCGACCGGGAACACTCGATGCAGTGAATGTATTGAAGGACTATGGAGAAATAATCATTCATTAGTAGGTCCAATCGCTTCAATGCATTATGTTCTGAAAGAGTATCCCTGTCATGCGGGTTGAAATTAGACTTTCTTGCCTAAAGTAGGTGAAAGAGAGAACGACCCATAATATTGGCCACTACAAGATCCTTTCTTTTAAGGGCTTCAGGGACCTCAGATGTCTTTGCCCATTTCAGGACTCTCATCTCCATCTTGATTAATTTCTTCCATTCCTTTTCAATCTCTCCGCTTGAGATAATTTAATCAAATTGCGAGATTAACCTATGATTCACCCAGGTGTCGAAGATTTCAATCTTCTCAACAGCTTTCGATTCAACCTATTTCATGACTAGATTGAAGATAAGATTAACCTTTGAGACCTTTTCTAGAATTTCTTCTGTAATACCTTTTCCCTTTCCAAGAGCTACAACTGGTTTGAGAGTAGGTACAGGTTCTCTGATGGTGATGTCTAGAGCCCCCCTAACTACTCTCATGATTTCCAAAGGAGATAGAGCCTTTGGAATGGCTCCTTCTGGAAGTACAATCAATATTCCCGTTCCCTTAGCAGCGGGTGGTTCTTTAACAATTTCATCAACAAGCTTCTCAACATTCGGCTAAATGAGAGCATGTTTGGAGGATACAGTAGCAGCATGTGTTGGAGCAATTACCTGCTTTGTTTCATCAAATACATTGATATTACCAGTAGCATCAACAACTACTGGTTCATCAGGGAATTCAGGCGAGTTCTCCCTGTTGACACATTCAATATTTTGACCAACTGGCTTAACAATTGGTCTTTCAGCTTGTTCCATCTTTGGAACAACAATATTTGGCACTACGGCCAGAGAAGTATGAGAGGTTACCTTAGACGACTTCTTAGCGACCTTACACGCCTTTGTCTAATCAACAGCAGGAGCAGACGACCTAGACCGCTTCTTCATCGGACTGACCGAAGGAGAGGGCAAAAAGGATGAGAAAGGGATGGCGGAGAAAGGAGGATTTCCTTGTCTAGATCTTTAATCAATGGAGTTGACTGCTTCATAATCCTTCTTCGGCGCTTTCTTCTGGCTATTAGAACTAGCAGCAGACTCCATGACGGAGGATCTAGCTCTTTTAGGGCTCGTTGCGCGGTTGGATGTAGCTTAGCGTTGGGACCGAGTGACCGATTGGCCACTCGTCTGTTGGATAAATGAACCAAGATTCATTTTCTTTGAGAGATTCATCCTTGTTAGGGTGCCTTTCACGGAAATGCTAGTGAAAATACGACAGGGGTTAACGGCCTCACCCCCACCCATAGGAACACCCAGATGCTCCATGAACCATCCGAGTTGGACTGAAAAGCCTGCACTCTTATTCTTCCTTGAATAAACCAACTGACAGAGATTTGAAAACAAGGTGGACGCCCAGTTGACCCTCTGATGGTAGTTCAAATAACTCAGCATACATCGATTCATTGAAGGAAATAGACTTTCCGTTCATAGTCACCGTTATCGTGTCTCCAACCACATTCTCCGTCTAGAAGAACTCACGGACCTCCTTTTCGTAGAGAACATAAGGACTGCCGAGATACTTCTTGAGGCTAGAGTACTCGAGAGAACGAAACATTTCCACGATATCATGTTGATCGATAGAGTAGACAGAATATAAATCCACCTGCAAGGTGTTATGAACAAGAGAAATAACCTTATTGTCAGCCATCTTTGAAAATAAGAGATGAAAATAAACGAGATTTCTTAGAGAGAAGGCATATATATTTTTAGGGTTCTAAGAGAATAGTAAACATAAGAACCTCAAGCACATGTATGATGTCCTTAAATAGAATCTGAAAAGTCACATGTTTAACCGTCACTTTTGACAAGGAAGGCCCATCAATTAATGTTAGACGCCTTTTCCCAAAGGTAGTCATCATTAACTGAGTTTTTACCAAAAATATCTTAATATTTAAGGGTATATTAGTCATTTTCTGTAACATTGAAGGAAACGTGTCTTCAAGTTATTATAATTAGAAAATGACTATTTTAATGTTTGAGCGGGAAAATTAGATGACAATACATATACAGATGACAATTGTCCTCAATTAGTCCGAAGATTAAGCGTCTAACTACGTTCACAATCCAGCGTCTAGGTTGGATAGGCGTCTATTAGATGCATGAATCTAATTACGCTTGTCTTACAAATGTCTAGACGTCTAATTATGCTTGAACAATACGTGTTAGACGTGAGCGTCTAACTACGCTTTTCTCTCAAGCATCTAACCGACGCAGGTTTTAAACTAAGACGTTTATCCAACCCAGAAACATAGACTTTTTAAGCAAATATACGTCTAAGTACTCATTTTCATTTAGACGACCATGTCTTATTTGACCAATTAAAGCTTTTGTCTGCGTGCATCTATCTGAACATATTAAACATTAAATTTTCCACTCAATTTTTGCAAAAAATAAATAAATAAATAATTTGAGGTCCTAAAGACCCAAAAATAATTTAAGGGGAGAAAAATTTAATCCATGGGAGTGGCAAATGTGCCACTTGTTGAGCTGCTGGAGCATGTTCTCAAAAGAGTGTGCTTCAAGTTTCCTCTATGTTGTTGTCGTATATCACCTACACAAAAATGTATTTACAATTTTTGGTACCCATGTTCACTTGGGTCCTCGGTCAATCAGTTCCTTAGGAATCCATATTTGAGTTATTCTGATGGATTTCTTATTTTGTGTTGTGATTAGTGCGTATGATTTAGGCTTAGCATACATCTTCCTTCTAGCAGCTGATCCTTAACTTTAGAGGATGATTTTTGTTTAAAACTCATTGACTTTTTGTCAGGTTTTGATATGCCAGACTTGCTGGCTTCTTCCTTTCTAGTTTTCAACCATCTTACAGTTGGAGGAACATAAAAAAATCTCATTCTTTGAGGTTAGATCCTCACTGCTTGGATCAGTTTCATTATCAGTTAAACTCCCTTTGACAAAGCTTAATTGCTTAAACTTGTTTGTTGCCGAGTTTAACTTTTCACTAGACTTATCTGGGATAGCTTTGTCATATCCTAAACCGGATTTGCATTCGGCAGGCCTTAATAGAGTAATCTGATATTTGACAGCTTCTTTAGACCTTGTTCAAGAACTTACAATATAAGTAAATGTTGGTTTTCAAAAAACATTGTTTGAACATTTTCCTTAAGTTTTTCATTTTCAGATAAGATCTCGACCATGTTGTTTTCAAAATTTTTTGGTTAAGTAGTTTCAGATAAAACAGGTTTATCGATTTCAGATTTTGACCTTATTTTATTTTGAGAGTCAAATAGCTTTCTGTACTCCATGACCATGTCATTGAGTGCACTAATTAAGTCATCTCATGTAACCTCTTCTAAAGAGAAATCATATACCTTAGAGTGTTTCTCTTCTCATGCCATGAAACAAGCAACCTCTTCATCATCACTATCACTAGATGATGAGTCATCTGAGTCGATTTGGATCCACTTAGCCTTGTCGTCAGCCGCCATGAGAGCCTTCAGCTCTTTGTCGTTGTCTTTCTTTTTTTGGGGAAAAAACGACTTAGCGTCATTTCATTAAAAATTCCCAAAAATAGGAAAAAACCCATGAGTTTAAGAGATAATTCTATACATGCCTAGAATGATTTTGAAGTCGTAACATTCTAAGTAAAAGCTAAAAAGCTAAAAACGTAAATGAATTATTTGATTACAATGCTTTCAATTCTAGTGAGTTTAAAAAACAGTAAATTCCAGTTCCTACAGATACTCCAGTTCTGCTCCGTGCTTGGAATGCTTGTCCTCGTTCCCGCGAGGGCGCTGCAATCCGATACAATATCTTTCCATAACTCTTCAACGCTTCTGCGGGTTCTGTCATATAGCTTTGCATTCCGTTCTTGCCAAATATTATACACCACTGCTCCAAAGCCGCACTTGAACACGCTTGTTGCAAATCTATTTCCATTGGCTTTGAGTAGTGATGCATCTTTGATTTCATTCCATTCGCTCGGGAAACTGATCAGCTCCAAACTTTTATAGAATCTGTCCCAAAGCTCTGAAACAATACAGCAGCTCCCGAATAGGTGATCTAAAGTTTCTTCATTTCCTCTACATAGAAGATAGTTCGTGTCGGGGATGCTCATATACTTGCTGATACGATCACGAGTGTTGAGTCTTTCCCAGAAGGCGAGTCATAGGATGAACTGGTGTCTAGGGATAATCTTCGTTGACCATACAAGAGGAGCCCATTCTACTTTCTGTGTTTTTCCCGGGTTACCTCCCATATTTTCGTCTTTCTTTTTCTCATCATGTTTTGGCTTCTTACACTCCGATTTGTAATGACCTAGTTTGCCACAGTTAAAACACTTCACATTATCCTTAGAATTAGTCTTATCATCATTGTTATTATTTGAAGAGTTTGAGTTAGAATTTCTCTTCTTCATGAATTTGCCGAATTTCTTCATGAAGAAAGCCATCGCGTTGCTGCGGAGCTGCTGGGTAGCCGTCTTTACTTTAGTGGCAACTGGTGGCTTCTTAGCAGTCACCAAATCCTTGGTTATGATGGTGGATGTGGGGTGCTACTCTTCATTCCTAGAGTTCAACTCGAACTCATAGGCCTTCAGATCGGCAATCAAGTCAACGAGCTCCATCTTATTGAGGTCTTTAGACACCCTCATCGCCATAGTCTTGATGTCCCACTCCTTGGGAAATGCTCACATGAACTTTATAGAAATATCTATATTGTGGTAAGTCTTGCCCAGAATAGAGAGAGTGGTGACAATTTTGCTGAATCTTGTATCAAATTCAGACATCGTCTCTCTAGGATGCATCTTAAAGTTGTCGAACTGCTGGATGGCAACCATAATCTTTTTTTCTTTGGTTTGCTCGTTGCCTTCACATAGTTGAGTGAGTCTTTCCCAAACTTCTTTAGCAGACTCGCATGATATGATGTAGTTAAATATGTTATTGTCAAGATATATATATATAAGATATTTGTGGTCAAGTTATCGAAGTTATTCTTCCTCTTGTCTTCATTTATCCACTCAGATTTGTCTTTCTCTATCTTGATAGGACCTTTTGTGATGATTCTCCACATGTCATCATCTAAGGAAGCAAGATGATCACTAACTCTATTCTTCCACATGATGTAGTTTTCATTTGAAAACATAGGAATCTTGGAGGAGCTAAAATCTTTAGTCAAGATTCAGGTTCTTTAGAAGCTTGAAAATAAAAAACGAGGCTCTATTACCACTTGATAGGATTTGTGCTAAGAACAGAGACTGAAGTCAGGCTATTGTGAACAGCTTATGATGAATGATTCGATAATAATCTTGTGAGGGATTAGTATTTGTTTCTATTCTTCATAAATGCTTCGAACTCTTGAAACGAATTCAAGTGCGGAAGTGTTTGTTGGATTTGAAGCATTGAACGACTGAAGGTAAATGGAAGAAAGTAAAGAAGACAAGGAGTTTTATGGATGTTCAGAGATAAAACTTCTACGTCACCCCTACTTTCACAACTGAAAGGATAACCACTAAATATTTTGAATCGAATACAACTTACTAAACTAGCTTACTCTCTGTTGAACATAACAACCTCTATTCAACTTACAATATTGTCAACAATATTTTCCTAGCTAGATAGTAATTAAATCTCTCTCTTGAACTTGAATGATGATAAAAATCAGTAAGAGCAATAACAATTAATTTCGTTTGAATCAGATAACAGGTTACTTCTTGATGATAAAGCAAGTGATTCGTCTGTTGTCCTTGAGCATCTATTTGTAGTAGAAGGACACCAACGGTCGAATCTTCTTTTTGGACACGTGACAAGTGTCCGTTAAAAGGTCTCCCATAATACTATAGTACAACAGACTCTGAGAAAATAGATCGTGTCCGTACTGAACTGGTATTGCGCTGAATATCCTCTAACATTGTCTTGTACTGGACAAAATGTTGGAAGGATATTTGCGTACGTGGAGTTCGTTCATTTGATACAATTAGTTGGCTTGTCAGACTGCACAGAAGTGAGTGGAGTAGGAGTAGCAGACAATTTGTTAATCGTGGTTAGAGGTATTCTTTTTTTAGACGGCTACTAAAGCAAGGCATTGGATGTGCTCCGTTAGACCTCGTCTAAGGGAGTTAGACGTCCTCGTCTAACTACGCATCCCTTTAGCTAATGTCTAAAGGAGTTAGACATCCTCATCTAACTACGATTCTCTTTAGACAGCGTCTCAAGGAGTTAGACGTCCTCGTCTAACTATGCATCCCGTTAGACAGCATTTAAAGGAGTAAGACGACCTCGTCTAACTACGTTTCCCTTTAGACGTTGTCTAAAGGAGTTAGTCGACCTCATCTCACTACGTTTCCCTTTACACAATGTCTAAAGGAGTTAGACGTCCTCATCTAATTACGCTTCCCTTTAGATAGCGTCTAAAGGAGTTAGACGGCTTTGTCTAACTATGTTTCCCTTTAGACAGTGACTAAAGGAGTTAGACGTCCTCATCTAACTAAGTTTCCCTTTAGACAAGGTCTAAAGGAGTTAGACGTCCTCGTCTAACTATATTTCCCTTTAGACCTTTCTAAAGGAATTAGATGACCTCGTCTAACTACGTTTCCCTTTAGACTTCGTCTAAAGGAGTTAGACTATCACATCTAACTACGTTTCCCTTTAGACTTTGTCTAAAGGAGTTAAACGACCTCGTCAAACTACGTTTCCCTTTAGACTTCGTTTAAAGGAGTTATACTACCACGTCTAACTACGTTTTCCTTTAGACTTTATCTAAGGGAGTTAGACTACCACGTCTAACTATGTTTCCATTTAGACTTTGTCTAAAGGAGTTAGACTACCACGTCTAACTACATTTCACGTCTAACTGGTCTGCTTTAGACCTTGTCTAAATTAGCATAGTCTTATATATATATGCACCTGTACAAAAACAAATAGACAACTTAGCTTTATTTTATTTAAACATCTAGCTATATTCGATTTAAACATCATGAAAATTCCGTTGTTTAATGTTACATAGCTTTTGTTGATTTCTAAATTAATTATTTCTCACTTAATTAACTCTTTTTTTTTACTTTGTTTTAAATTTTTCCCAACATAATCTATTTTAGGATATTTCGTGTGATTATTTTTCAAACTACATTAATTTTTATTTATTTCATTTAGTCTAAACTAATATTTATTTTCTAATATAAAAGTTATCTGAACCAAATAAAAATTATTACAAATCTTATTCGAATTTTATTTACCATATTTTTTTATTTTATGTTATGTTGTATTTTTTTTAATATGTAAAAATCATATTAATACATTGTAAATTATTTTGTGATGAATGTTATTTTTATATTTAGATATTCTAAGAAAAATGGGTTTCTTTATTTTAAAATAAGAGTTATTTTTGGTTAAAATATAATCTTATTGTATTTTAAATTACACCGATTTTTCAATTTATTTTGGGATATTTCGTGTGATTATTTTTTAAATTATATTAATTTTTATTTATTTCATTTAATTTATTCTAAAGTAAAATTAGTTTTTCTAATATGAATATTTTCTGAACTAAATAGAATTATCGCAAACCTTATTCGAATATTTATTACCATATTTCATTATTTTATATAAGGTTGTATTTGTTTTTAATAAGTTAACACATCTCAATACATTATAAATCATTTTTTGACGATTTTTTTATTTTCAGATATTCTAAGTAAAACGGATATTTTATTTTAAAATATGTTTTTTAAATATAATCTTATTGTATTTGAAATTACAATGATATTTTAAATCTATTTTGGGATATTTCGTGTGATTATTTTACAAAGTACATTTATTTTTATTTATTTCATTTAATCTAAACTAATATTAGTTTTCTAATATAAAAATTATCTGAACCGAATAAAAATTATCGCAAATATTATTCGAATATTATTTACCATATTTTATTATTTTATGTTAGGTTGTATTTGTTTTTAATAAGTAAAAATCATGTTAATACATAACAAATTATTTTGTGATGATTTGTTTTTTTAATTTTTAGATATTCTATGAAAAACTTGTTCTTTTTTTATTTTAAAACTAGTGTTATTTTTGGTTAAAATATAATTTTATTGTATTTGAAATTACACTGATTTTTCTCAATTTACTTTGGTGTATTTTGTGTTATTTTTTTTTTCAAATTACATTAATTTTTATTTATTTCATTAAATTTATTCTAATGTAAGATTAGTTTTCTAATATAAATGTTATCTGAACCGAATAGAATTATTGTCAAACTTATTCGAATATCATTTACCATATTTTATTATTTTATATAAGGTTGTATTTGTTTTTAATAAGTAAAATCGTCTCAATACATCATAAATCATTTTTTGACGATTTTTTTATTTTTAGATATTCTAAGTAAAACGGTTATTTTTAAAATAAGTTTTTTTGGTTTAAAATATAATCTTATTGTATTTGAAATTATACTGTTTTTCTTAATCTATTTTGTAATATTTCGTGTGATTATTTTTCAAATTATATTAACTTTTATTTATTTTATTTTATTTAATTTAATCCAAGAATTGTTTTCTAATATAAAACTTATCTAAACCGAATAGATATTATCGCAAACCTTATTCGAATATTATTTACCATATTTTATTATTTTATGTTAGGTTGTATTTGTGTTTAATAAATAAAATCATCTTATTACATTATAAATTATTTTGTGACGAATTTTTTATTTTAGGATTTTCTAAGAAAATGGTGTTTTTTTTATTTAAAATAAGAGTTTTCTTGGGTTGAAATATAATCATGTATTATTTGAAATTACACTGATTTTTCTTAATCTAGTTTGGGATATTTCGTGTCATTATTTTTTAAATTATATTAATTTTTATTTAATTTAAACTAAGAATAGTTTTCTAATATAAAACTTATCAGAACCGAATAGAGATTATCACAAATCTTATTCGAATAGTATTTATTATATTTTTTTATTTTATGTTAGGTTGTATTTGTATTTAATAAGTAAAAATCATCATAATACATTATAAATAATTTTGTGATGAATTATTTTTTTAAGATATTCTATGAAAAATGGGTTTTTAATTTTATTATATGAGTTTTCTTGGATTAAAATATAATCTTATTTTATTTGAAATTATACAAATTTTTCTTAATCTATTTTAGGATATTTCATGTGATTATTTTTGAAATTACATTATTTTTTATATATTTTATTTAATTTAATCTAAACTGAGATTAGTTTTTTTAATATAAAAGTTATCTGAACTGCATAGAAATTATTGTAAACCTTATTCGAATATTATTGATCAAATTTTATTTACCATATTATAATATTTACCATATTATAATATTTTATGTAAGGTTGATTTGTCTTCAATAAGTAAAAATTACCTTAATACATAATAAATCATTTTGTTTCAAATTTTTTATTTTCATATATTCTAAGAAAAACAGGTTTTTTATTTTAAAATAAGAGTTTTTTATTTTAAAATATAATCTTATTATATTTGAAATTACACTGTTTTTTCTTAATCTATTTTGTAATATTTCGTGTGATTATTTTTCAAATTATATTAACTTTTATTTAATTCATTTAATTTAATTTAAATTAAGATTAGTTTTCTAATATAAAAGTTATTTAAACCGAATAGAGATTATGGCAAACCTTATTCGAATATTATCAACTATATTTTATTATTTTATGTTAGGTTGTATTTGTGTTTAATAAATAAAATCATCTTATTATATTATAAATAATTTTGTGACGAATTTTTTATTTTAAGATTTTCTAAAAAAACGGTGTTTTTTATTTAAAATAAGAATTTTCTTGAGTTATAATATAATCTTATTTTATTAGAAATTACACTGATTTTTCTTAAATTATTTTTGAATATTTCGTATGATTATTTTTCAAATTATTTTAATTTTTATTTATTTCATTTAATTTAATTTATAAAGACACGTGGTTAACTTCCATTGGAACGCCTCCATAGTACACAATAGACTCCGAGCACAAGGATCGTGGCCTTACCAATCTGGTAGTGTGCCAAATATTCTTATAGGATATTCCTGGAAGAAACAAGTAGTGTGAAGAATATTTGCTTACGTAGTATTAATCGATTGGTTGTAACTGGCTGTCGTACTGATCTTCACTGGAAAGTGGAGCAGGAGTAGCATACATCTAGTTGATCGTGGGTAGACGGATGCTAGCATCAAGCAACTACTTAAGCATGACATTAGACGTTTTTCACTTAGACGACCTCGTCTAATGAAATTAGAAGCCCCCGTCTAATAGTAGGATCCATTAAACCACTTGGTCTAATGGGATTAGACGACACGTCTACGGTTCCCTTCAGACTAATTTGAAGGAGTTAGACTGCACATCTAACTCTCATCTGTTAGACGACACGTCTAACTACGTCTCCCTTCAAACTAATCTGAAGGAGTTAGATTGCACGTCTAACTCTCATCTATTAGACGACACGTCTAACTACGTCTCCCTCTAGACTAATCTGAAGGAGTTAAACTGCATGTCTAACTCTCATCTGTTAGACTGCACATCTAACTACGTCTCCCTTCAGAATAATCTGAAGGAGTTAATCTGCATGTCTAACTCTCATCTTTTAGACTGCACGTCTAACTACGTCTCCCTTCAGACTAATCTGAAGGAGTTAGATTGCACGTCTAACTATGTTTGTTAGACTGCACGTCTAACTATGTCTGTTAGACTGCACGTCTAACTACGTCTCTGTTAGACTACACGTCTAACTACGTATATGTTAGACTGCACGTCTAACTACGTATCTGTTAGACTGGACGTCTAACTACGTATATGTTAAATTGCACGTTTAACTACGTCTGTTAGATTGCACGTCTAACTACGTCTGTTAGACTGCACGTCTAACTACATCTGTTAGACTACACGTCTAACTACGTCTTTTAGACTGCACGTCTAACTCAATGCATCTAATGGTCAATCAGTCTAATGAGCCTCATTCAGACTTAGTCTAATGTAACATGTTTTCGATACACCTGTACCAAAAACGATTAGACGACTTAGATTAAGTTTTATACACACTCATCATCAAAATCCCAATAGTTAGAATACTTTGATCGTTAGTGAAAATAATTTGACTCAACAGATTAAATTAAATGAAATAAAGAAAAATTAATGTAATTTGAAAAAAAATCCCACGAAATATCCCAAGGTTAAGATAAATTAGTGTAATTTAAAAATAAAATAATATTATATTAAAAAAAATACTTTTTTTAAAATTTAATAACCCATTTTACTTAGAATATATAAAAATAAAAAATTGTCAAAAAATGATTTATAATGTATTGAGATGATTTTTACTTATTAAAAACAAATACAACCTTACATAAAATAAAAAAAATATGATAAATAATATTCGAATAAGGTTTGCGATAATTTTGTTGAGAAAACTTATATATTACAAAACTAATCGTAGTTTTGATTAATTAATTAAAATAAATAAAAATTAATGTATTTTGAAAAATAATCACACGAAATATAAAAAATAGATTAATAAAAATCAGTTTAATTTCAAATACAATAAAATTGTATTTTAACCTAAAAAACTCTTATATTAAAATAAAAAACCAAGTTTTATTAGAATATCTGAAAATAAAAAAAATTCGTCAATAATGATTTATAAAACACTAAGATGATTTTTACTTATTAAAAACAAATACAATCGAAAATAAAATAATAAAATATGGTAAATAATTTTTGAATAAAGTTAGACATAATTTTATATTATAAATTAATCTTAGTTTAGATTAACATAAATAAAATAAATAAAAATTAATGTAATTAGAAAAATAATCACACGAAATATACCAAATTAAATTGAGAAAAATTAGAGTAATTTTAAATAAAATAAGATTATATTTTAACACAAAAAAATGTTATTTTAAAATAAAATACTCATTTACTTAGAATATCTAAAACTAAAAAAATTCACCAATAAAAATTTATAATCTATTGAGATGATTTTTACTTATTAAAAATAAATACGACAATACATAAAATAATATATAGTAAGTAATATTCGAATAAAGTTTGCGATAATTTATATTTGGTTAAGATAACTTTTATATTATAAAACTAATCTTAGTTTAGATTAAATTATCTGAAATGAAAAAAATTAATGTAATTTGAAATAAAATCACACTAAATATCCAATAATAAATTAAGATAAATTAGTGTCATTTAAAATAAAATAATATTATATTTAAAAAAAAAAATATTTTAAAATAAAATAGCCGTTTTACTTAGAATATATGAAAATAAAAAAGTTTGTCAAAAAAATGATTTAAAATGTATTGAGATGATTTTTACTTATTAAAAACAAATGCAACCTTACATAAAATAAAAAAATATGGTAAATAATATTCGAATAAGGTTTGCGATAATTTAGTTTAGAAAACTTATATTTTAAAAAACTAATCTTACTTTAGATTAAATTAATTGAAATAAATAAGAATTAATGTATTTTTAAAAATAATCACAAGAAATATAAAAAAATAGATTAAGAAAAATCAGTTTAATTTCAAATACAATAAAATTATATTTTAACTTTACAAAAAACTCTTATTTTAAAATAAAAAACCAAGTTTTCTTAGAATGTCTGAAAATAAAAAAATTCGTCAAAAATGATTTATAATACACAAAGATGATATTTACTTATTTAAAACAAATACAATCTAAAATAAAATAAAAAAATATGGTAAATAATTTTTGAATAAAGTTAGACATAATTTCTACTTGGTTTATATAACTTTTATATTAAAAATTACCTTAGTTTATATTAACATAAATAAAATAAATAAAAATTAATGTAATTTGAAAAATAATCACACGAAATATACCAAATTAAATTGAGAAAAATTAGAGTAATTTTAAATAAAATAAGATTATATTTTAACACAAAAAAAAAACTGTTAATTTAAAATAAAATACCCCTTTACTTAGAATATCTAAAACTAAAAAAATTTGCCACAAAATAATTTATAATGTATTGAGATGATTTTTACTTAATAAAAATAAATACAATCATACATAAAATAATACAATATAGTAATAATATTCGAATAAGGTTTGCGATAATTTATATTTGGTTAAGATAACTTTTATATTATAAAACTATAATTTTCATTAAATTAAATGAAATAAATAAAAGTTAATGTAAGTTGAAATAAAATCACACAAATTATCCCAAAATAGATTAAGATAAATAAGTGTAATTTTAAATACAATAATATTATATTTTAAACAAAAAATACTTATTTTAAATTATAATACCCGTTTACTTAGAATATATGAAAATAAAAGAATTCGCCACAAAATGATTTATAATGTATTTAGATGATTTTCACTTATTAAAAACAAATACAACCTAACATAAAATAATAAAAAATGGTAAATAATATTCGAATAAGGTTTGTGATAATTTATATTTTGTTGAGAAAACTTCACTATTACAAAACTAATCTTAGTTTAGATTAAATTAATTGAAATAAATAAAAGTTAATGTATTTTGTAAAATAATCACACGAAATATCCAAAAATAGATTAAGAAAAATAAGTTTAATTTCTAATACAATAAGATTATGTTTTAACTTAAAAAAACTCTTATTTCAAAATATAAAAAACCTAATTTTCTTAAAATATCTAAAAATAAAAAAAATGTCACAAAATGATTTATAATACATTAAGATGATTTTTACTTATTAAAAAGAAATACAATCTAAAATAAAATAGTAAATTAGGGTAAATAAAATTCGTTTCTTTCCAGATAACTTTTATATTAGAAACTAATCTTAGTTTAACATAAATGATATAAATAAAAATTAATGTAATTATAAAAATAATCAAACAAATATACCAAATTACATTGAGAAAAATTAGAGTAATTTTAAATATAATAAGATTATATTTTAGCACAAAAAAACTATTATTTTAAAATAAAATAACCATTTACTTATAAAATCTAAAACTAAACAAATTCGTCACAAAATAATTTAGAATGTATTAAGATGATTTTTACTTAATAAAAACAAATACATAAAATAATACAATATAGTAAATAATATTCTATTAAGGTTTACGATAATTTATATTTGGTTGAGATAACTTTTATATTAATTTAATCTTAGTTTAGATTAAATTAAATGAAATAAATATAAATTAATATAAATTGAAATAAAATCTCACAAAATAACCCAATATAGATTAAGATAAATTAGTGTAATTTAAAATAAAATAATATTATATTTAAAAAATAATAATTATTTTAAAATAAAATAGCCATTTTACTTAAAATATATAAAAATAAAAACAATTGTCAAAAAATGATTTATAATGTATTGAGATGATTATTACTTATTAAATACAAATACAAGCTTACTTAAAATAAAAAAAAAACATGGTAAATAATATTCAAATAAGTTTGCGATAATTTTGTTGAGAAAACTTATACATTATAAAAACTAATCTTACTTTATATTAAATTAATTAAAATAAATAAAAATTAATGTATTTTAAAAAATAATCACACGAAATATCAAAAAATAGATTAAGAAAAATCAATTTAATTTCAAATACAATAAAATTATATTTTGATCTAAAAAAATGCTTATTTTAAAATAAAATAAAAAACAATTTCTCTTAGAATATCTGAAAATAAAAAAATTCGAGTCAAAAATGATGTATAATACACTAAGATGATTTTTAGTTATTAAAAACAAATATAATCTAAAATAAAATAATAAAATATGGTAAATAATTTTTGAATAAAGTTAGACATAATTTTTATTATATTCATATAACTTTTATATTAGAAACTAATCTTAGTTTAGATTAAAATAAATAAAATAAATAAAAATTAATGTAATTAGAAAAATAATCACACGAAATATAACAAATTAAATTGAGAAAAATTAGAGTAATTTTAAATAAAATAAGATTATATTTTAACATAAAAAAACTGTTATTTTAAAATAAAATACTCATTTACTTAGAATATCTAAAACTAAAAAAATTCGCCACAAAATAATTTATAATCTATTAAGATGATTTTTACTTATTAAAAACAAATACAACCATACATAAAATAATACAATATAGTAAATAATATTCGAATAAGGTTTGCGATAATTTATATTTAGTTGAAATAACTTTTATATTATAAAACTAATCTCAGTTTATATTAAATTAAATTAAATGAATAAAAATTATTGTAATTTAAAATAAAATCACATAAAATATCCCAAAATTGATTTAGATAAATTAGTGTAATTTAAAATAAAATAATATTATATTTTAAAATAAAATACTTATTTTAAAATAAAATATCCGTTTTATTTAGAATATATGAAAATAAAAAAGTTTGTCAAAAAATGATTTATAATGTATTGAGATGATTTTTACTTATTAAAACAAATACGGCCTTACATAAAATAAAAAAATATAAAAATATAGTAAATAATATTCGAATAAGGTTTGCGATAATTTATATTTTGTTAAGAAAACTTTTATATTACAAAACTAATCTTAGTTCAGATTAAATTAATTGGAATAAATAAGAATTAATGTATTTTGAAAAATAATCACACAAAAATATTAATAAATAGATTAAGGAAAATCAGTTTAATTTCAAATATAATAAAATTATATTTTAAACTAAAAAAAACTCTTATTTTAAAATAAAAAACCAAGTTTTCTTATATTATTTGAAAATAAAAAAATTCGTAAAAAATGATTTATAATACATTAAGATGATTTTTACTTATTAAAAATAAATAAAGTCTAAAATTAAATAATAAAATATGGTAAATAGTTTTTTAAATAAAGCTAGACATAATTTCTATTCGGTTCAGATAATTTTTATATTAGAAACTAATCTTAGTTTAGATTAACATAAATAAAATAAATAAAAAATAATGTAATTAGAAAAATAATCGCACAAAATATATCAAATTAAAATGAGAAAAATTAGAGTAATTATAAATAAAATAAGATTATATTTTAACACCAAAAAATTGTTATTTTAAAATAAAATTCCTCTTTACTTAGAATATGTAAAACTAAAAAAATTCGCAACAAAATAATTTATAATGTATTGAGATGATTGTTACTTAATAAAAACAAATACAATCATACATAAAAATAATAAAATATGGTAATAATATTCGAATAAGGTTTGCGATAATTTATATTTTATTGAGAAAACTTTTATATTATAAAACTATTCTTAATTATGATTAAATTAAATAAAATAAATAAAAGTTAATATAATTTGAAATAAAATCACACGAAATATCCAAAAATAGATTAAAAAAATAAGTTTAATTTCAAATACAATAAGATTATATTTTAATTTAAAAAAACTCTTATTTTAAAATATAAAAACCCAATTTTCTTAGAATATCTAAAAATAAAAAAGAAATCGTAATTAAATGATTTATAATGTATTAAGATTATTTTTACTTATAAAAAACAAATACAATCTAAAATAAAATAATAAATTATGATAAATAATATTCGTTTAAAGTTAACGATAATTTCTATTTTAGAAACTAATCTTAGTTTAAATTAACATAAATAAAATAAATAAAAATTAATGTAATTATAAAAATAATCAAACAAATATACCAAATTACATTGAGAAAAATTAGAGTAATTTTAAATATAATATGATTATATTCTAGCACAAAAAAACTAATAATTTAAAATAAAATACCCGTTTACTTAGAATATATCTAAAACTAAAAAAATTCGCCACAAAATAATTTAGAATGTATTGAGATGATTTTTACTTAATAAAAACAAATACAACCATACATAAAATAATACAATATAGTAAATAATATTCGAATAAGGTTTGCGATAATTTATATTTGATTGAGATAACTTTTATATTATAAAACTAATCTTGGTTTAGATTAAATTAAATGAAATAAATAAAAAAATTAATATAATTTGAAATAAAATCACAAGAAATATACCAAAATATATTAAGATAAATAAATATAATTTCAAATACAATAATATTATATTTTATACACAAAAAATACTTATTTTAAAATAAAATAGCCTTTTTACTTAGAATATATGAAAATAGTTTTTTTTTTTTGTCAAAACATGATTTGTAATGTAATATAAAACTAATCTTAGTTTAGATTAAATTAAATGAAATAAATAAAAAAATAATATAATTTGAAATAAAATCACAAGAAATATACCAAAATATATTAAGATAAATAAATATAATTTCAAATACAATAATATTATATTTTATACACAAAAAAATACTTATTTTAAAATAAAATAGCCGTTTTACTTAGAATATATGAAAATAGTTTTTTTTTTTTTGTCAAAACATGATTTATAATGTATTGAGATGATTTTTACTTGTTAAAAACAAATACTACCTTAAATAAAATAATAAAATATAGTAAATTATATTCGAATAAGATTTGCGATAATTTATATTTTCTTGAGAAAACTTCTATATTACAAAACTAATCTTATTCAATTAATTGAAATAAATAAAAATGAATGTATTTTAAAATAAAATTACACAAAATATCTTAAAATAGATGAAGAAAAATGAGTTTAATTTCAAATACAATAAGATTATATTTTAACAAAAAAAAAAAAAACTATTATTTTGATTAAATTAAATGAAATAAATAAAAGTTAATGTAAGTTGAAATAAAATCACACAAAATATCCCAAAGTATATTAAGATAAATAAGTGTAATTTTAAATACAATAATATTATATTTTAAACAAAAAATACTTATTTTAAAATATAATACCCGTTTACTTAGAATATCTGAAAATAAAAAAATTCGCCATAAAATGATTTATAATGTATTTAGATGATTTTCACTTATTAAAAACAAATACAACCTTACATAAAATAATAAAAAATGGTAAATAATATTCGAATAAGGTTTGTGATAATTTATATTTTGTTGAGAAAACTTCACTATTACAAAACTAATCTTAGTTTAGATTAAATTAATTGAAATAAATAAAAATTAATGTATTTTGTAAAATAATCACACGAAATATCCAAAAATATATTAAGAAAAATAAGTTTAATTTCTAATACAATAAGATTATGTTTTAACTTAAAAAAAACTTTTATTTCAAAATATAAAAAAACCTAATTTTCTTAAAATATCTAAAAATAAAAAAAAATGTCACAAAATGATTTATAATACCTTAAGATGATTTTTAATTATTAAAAACAAATACAATCTAAAATAAAATAGTAAATTAGGGTAAATAAAATTCGTTTCGTTTCAGATAACTTTTATATTAGAAACTAATCTTAGTTTAACATAAATGATATAAATAAAAATTAATGTAATTATAAAAATAATCAAACAAATATACCAAATTACATTGAGAAAAATTAGAGTAATTTTAAGTATAATAAGATTATATTTTAGCACAAAAAAACTATTATTTTAAAATAAAATAACCTTTTACTTATAAAATTTAAAACTAAAAAAATTCGCCACAAAATAATTTAGAATGTATTGAGATAATTTTACTTAATAAAAACAAATACAAACATACATAAAATAATACAATATAGTAAATAATATTCTAATAAGGTTTGCGATAATTTATATTTGGTTGAGATAACTTTTATATTAATTTAATCTTAGTTAAGATTAAATTAAATGAAATAAATATAATTAATATAAATTGAAATAAAATCTCACAAAATAACTCAAAATAGATTAAGATAAATTAGTGTAATTTAAAATAAAATAATATAATATTTAAAAAATAATAATTATTTTAAAATAAAATAGCCGTTTTATTTAAAATATATAAAATTAAAAACAATTGTCAAAAAATGATTTATAATGTATTGAGATGATTATTACTTATTAAATACAAATACAAATACAATATAGTGAATAATATTCGAATAAGGTTTGCGATAATTTATATTTGGTTGAGATAACTTTTATATTATAAAACTAATCTTAGTTTAGATTAAATTAAATTAAATGAAATAAATAAAAAAATTAATATAATTTGAAATAAAATCACAAGAAATATACCAAAATATATTAAGATAAATAAATATAATTTCAAATACAATAATATTATATTCTATACACAAAAAATACTTATTTTAAAATAAAATAGCCGTTTTACTTAGAATATATGAAAATAGTTTTTTTTTTTTTTTGTCAAAACATGATTTATAATGTATTGAAATAATTTTTACTTATTAAAAACAAATACAACCTTACATAAAATAATAAAATATGGTAAATTATATTCGAATAAGATTTGCGATAATTTATATTTTCTTGAGAAAACTTTTATATTACAAAACTAATCTTATTCAATTAATTGAAATAAATAAAAATGAATGTATTTTGAAATAAAATTACACAAAATATCTTAAAATAGATTAAGAAAAATGAGTTTAATTTCAAATACAATAAGATTTATTTCAACAAAAAAAACTATTATTTTAAAATAAAATAGCTGTTTTACTTAGAATATATGGGAAAAACAAATTTTCCACAAAATGATTTATAATGTATTGATATGATTTTTATTTATTAAAAACAATTGCAACCTTACATAAAATAAAAAATATGGTAAATAATATTCGAATAATGTTTGCGATAATTTATATTTTTGTTGAGAAAACTTTTATATTAAATAAACTAATCTTAGTTTAGATTAAATTTATTGAAATAAATAAAAAATAATGTATTTTAAAAAATAATCACAAGAAATATCCTAAAATAGATTAAGAAAAATCAGTTTAATTTCAAATTTAATAAGATTATATTTTAACCTAAAAAAACTCTTAATTTAAAATAAAATACCCAATTTTCTTAGAACATCTAAAAATAAAAAAAATTCTTAACAAAATAATTTATACTACATTAGGATGAATTTTACTTATTTAAAACAATTATAATCCAAGATAAAATAATAAAATATTGTAAATAATATTCGAATAAAGTTAGCGATAATTTCTATTCTGTTTAGATAACTTTTATATTAGAAACTAATCTTGGTATAGATTAACAAAAATTAAATAAAAAAATTAATGTAATTAGAAAAG